>NW_016910162.1:948981-996132 GCF_001483705.2 Eufriesea mexicana
TTACAATATAATAAATTATGTATATATATTTATGAATGAATTTACATATTACATTTATGTATCTACTTATCTATTATATTTATGTATATCTTTATGTATAAATTTATACATTATCTCTCTGTATATATCTCGCTGTAAATATTTGTAGATATTCCTATATAATATACACGTATAACTGCAAATATACATGACACTATGCCACAACCGAAAGAATATTGTACCTCGCGTATCTATAGTACATTCATCATTAATCCCGCACGAACATTCGTTACTTCCCACTTATCAATAGTCAAATATTAACATTTCCCATAATTTCATATACCCGAAGAAAATTCAAACTCCCCAAACTCGTTAGCAAATCCATGTTACATTTTCGTAGCAGGTTTTCGCAGGTGCATCCGTCGATATATCACATCAATTTTCTCCTACTATCACCGGGAATAATACCCCGGACACCTCGCCGTACGCGCGAGTTATCTTACAGAGATATCATGCGGCATATCCCACGTTACTTATCAAAGATAAGTACTCAGTAGTTTCCAGGACGGTTCGGAGTACCGTCGTGCTCGCTAATTAATCCACGAAACTGCGTCTCTCTTCCAATAACCTGTGAAATTTCCTCGCAAAATGGACACCAGAGACCCCACCACGAGCGTCTTACGGTGGCTGCACTGACATGTCCGCGCGGGCCCATGGTCCGGTGAAAATGTGACTTCCATGGGAGAATTTCGGCGATTAGAGAACAAGAAGGATCGGATGATGACGCACGGTGGTTCGCTGTCTCTATTGGCCACGTACCTAGGAATCTTCTCGATCGCGCTATGCCAAGGTACCTGTCCCACGAGGTGCCTGTGCCAGCTCAGCGAGCAGCCCAGGACCGTCATGTGCTCCAAGCAAGGCCTAGAAGTGTTCCCTGAAGACATAAGCGACATGGTGGGTAAATCCCGTCGGGATTCCATGCTTTCCAACCGATCCATAGCCTTCCATTTCACCAGTGCACGCGAGTGTCGAAGAAATGGCGGTCTAACAGACCTTTCCTATGCTTTATCGCAGGCATCATCGAGAACGCTCGCAATGAGTCATTGGTGTAAATGTGCCGGTGTGGAATGGAATAAGTATCCTCCAGATATCTCAGAGAACAGTGCCTATCTGGCAGAGTTTCTTTTTCAGTTAGAATTTTTCATTCTACGTGCAACTGGACAACGTGTCGAGTGCGCAGCACCATTTCACATGGAGCTGCGTGTTCCACTGGGTTCTCGAGATTGATTCTAGTTAGAGATAGAGATAGGGAATCGAGGATACAGGAAATCACCGATTTATATCACTTTCTGATATTTTATCGGAATAGGAATTTTATTGGATAGAGGATAGCGTTAAATTTAGAGGAAAATTAGTTTATCCTGCTTCCTGGTGTTCCTTGCTCCTCGTTTTCACCTTTCTGTGGGTGTATTTGGTTAGTTTCATTAATGAATCTTGGATTACCAAGTGTAACTGAGTTTTTGACTGTGTTTTGTGTCATTTTCTAATATTTTATTAAAATAGGAAATTTTTTGGATGAAGGATTGGGATAAATTTAATGAAAAAAATTAGTTTAATGAATGTATCTTGGTTGTATCTTGGAATGCATCTCAGTTTCATGAATGAATCTTGGATTACCAAGTGTAACTGAGCTTTTGACTGTGTTTTGTGTCATTTTCTAATATTTTATTAAAATAGGAAATTTTTTGGATGAAGAATAGCATTAAATTTGGAGAAAAATTAGCTTAGCCTGTTTCCTGGTATTCCTTGCTCCTTGTTTTCACCTTTCTGTGGGTGTCATTGGTCAGTTTTATGACTGAATCTTGGATTATTAAGTGTAACTTAGTTTTCAATTGTGTTTTGTGTCATTTTTCAATATTTTATTAAAGCAGGAATTTTATTGAATAGAAAATAGCATAAAATTTGGAGAAAAATTAGTTAAACCTGTTCCTTGCTCCTCATGATCACCTTTCTATGGGTGTCATTGATCAGTTTCATGACTGAATCCTAGATTACTAAGTGTAACTGAGTTTTTGATTGTATTTTATGTATCTTTGCAATATTTTATTACAATAGGAAATTTTTTGAATGAAGGATAGCGTTAAATTTGGAGAAAAATTATATGCTTCTTGTATTTACCTTTCTGTTGGTATCCTAGGTCAGATTCATGAATGTATCTTGGATTACAAGGTGTAACTGAGTTTTTGATTATGCTTTATGCCTCTTTACAATATTTCGTTAAAATTGGAAATTTTTTGAATAAAGGAGGACGTTAAATTTGGAGAAAAATTCTTTCCTCCTTGTATTTACCTTTCTGTTGGTACCCTAGGTCAGTTTCATGAATGAATCTTGGATTGCCAGGTGTAATTGAGTTGGCTTTTAATTGTGTTTCAGGTGGAGCAATTAAATTTGTCTAATAATATACTGACGAATATTACCAGTGACATTAATCGACTGGTCGAGTTGCAGTATTTGAATTTAGCGAGGAATAAGCTGAGTTCGTTGCCTGATGATCTAAGCTCGCTGAGGAGCTTGAGGAAATTGGATCTTAGCGGGAATGATATAAAAAGTGTCACTGATGTGAGCTCCATAGGACAATTACCATCGTTGACTGTTCTGCTTTTGGCGAGGAATCCATTAGAGAATTTGGAGGGACTAATAAGCCCCAGTCTTGAGGCTCTGGATGCTGGCCACTGTGGTATAAAAATATTTTTATCTAAATATATATATTCCAAAATTTCATTTTACAAAAATTTTTAATACTTTGAAATATTCGAAGATTCAGAAATTTATTAAAAATTTTAAATATTTACGAATTTTTATTTTATATATAATATAATTTTTGTTAATATTAATCCTTTATATATGTCAAATAATGTTTTAAAATACGGAATTTCAAAAAATTTTGTTCAATTCTATGTATGATTTGAAATTTGAAATATTCTTGTATGTTATGGATATGATTTTGAATTAAATAAAAAGAAAATTTTGTTTAATTCTGTCCTAATTTGGAATTTGCAATATTCCTTTATATTATAGATATGATTTTGAATTTAATACAAAAAGATATCGTAATTCCGCATGGTAATATAATTTGGAAAGAAATTTAAATTCTATATAAAGAAATAATTTTTCAAAAAAATGTCAACTATAAGCAAATTGCTAATTAATTTTAGAAAGTAATTCCGTTTCAATGTATCACAGTTAAGAAAGAAAAATTCTATATCATACAATAATATAATTTCAAAAATAAATTTTCATTCCGTTCAAAAACATAATTTCAGAAGAAAATATTGATCGTATTCGAGTAAATCATAAATTTCATAAAACAATTTTATTTTTATATACGTAGCATAATTTTTAGAAAAATAAATTTGAATTGTACATTGTAATATAATTTTTTAGAAAAATGTTTATTCTATATAAAAATATAATTTGTTAATTTAAAAAAAAAAATTTGAATCATAATAATAAGGTTTGATCGAAACGATACTAATAGCATTACCATTTACAGAGGTGCCGGAACTCAGTAATACGTCCCTGGATGGGCTACCATCGCTAACTATGCTTAGCTTAATAGGAAACCCGTTGAAATTCATTCAGAAAACGTGGAGCCCGAAATTACAGTGGCTCGATATGTCTGACTGCCTCTTAAATTACTTAAGACCCGATACTTTCAATGGATTTCCAGCGCTTGAGGAGCTTCGAATGTCCAACAATCCTACTTTAGTCTACAGTATGAGGCAAGCAATTGAAATTCTAAGCAGAAACTATTCTTTCAACAGCGAGAAATATTTCGAGATAAATCACAGTTAGAAAAATTAATCATTTCGCAAATATTATTTTGTTCATAAATTTTATCGATAAATACAAAAAAAAAATTATTTTTTGAATTTCAAATGATACCAATTAAATTCTCGCTATGTACGTTCCTGTTATTTCACTATTCGTTCAGTTTAGCATTTACTTACTTATTAGTTACTAGCATGATTTTGTGTAAATATACATAATAAGTCATTGTAAAAAAGGAGTCAAGAATTTAAAGTTAAATAAATTTGGAAGAAACATAGTGATTGTGAAAGAAAATAATAAGTTACAACGTGTATAATATTAATAACAGATTTTATAAATTTACTATTTATAAAACGAGGTTAGAATATCAGATTTACCGCATTTTGCATACATACTATATGTTATTACAATTACTGTACATATTTTGGATGAATTTTCAATTTACATTTATTTTTCAGGCATTCCACATTAACACATGAAAATCTAAAAAAACTAGACGTGTCAAGATGCAATTTGGACAGGCCGGGCCTTCACGGATTTCCCGCCTTGACTCAAGCACGACTCTCTCGTAATATGATAAACATACTGCCGGATCGAATCTTCGCTAAAAATAGAGAACTCGGTTTTCTATATCTAAATGCGAACCGAATTGAGAAGCTGAATATGAGTACCTTCGAAGGGTTGGTGAAGCTTCAGGTACTGGATTTATCGGCCAATGGTCTGGAAGCGATTCATCCGTTGACATTTCACGAAAACGTGGAACTCAAATTGCTCAATTTATCTTTCAACGCCATAACCGAGTTTCCGAACTTTACATCGACTATGATAACGTTGGACGCGTCGTCAAACTTTATCAGTGAAATGAAAGGAAATTTTCTGACAAACATGCCGAGAATAAGAAGCATCAATTTGAGTGACAATCGGTTACAATGGATTCCTCCTGGACTGAAATCCACGACATTGAAGAATATGGATTTAAGGAGAAACAGACTAGTCGAAGTGTATAATGACACGTTTCTAGAGTTACCACGTCTTATTAGGATCGATTTATCAGGTTCCTCTTTTACCATCTATCGATAACTTATCTACGATATAAATTATAAAGTTTTATAAAATTTAAGCACTAGATCTATCAAATTTTCATCAGTTTCCTAAAAAATGAAAATCTTATCACTGAGTAAAACATTAAGAAATTATCCATCTTACTAATATCAACTTCAAATTTTGTTTGTTATACTTATCATATGAAAGTAAAAAGAAATACCAAATATCTGATTTATTGTTTTCAAGATAACATTAATTGATTAATTAAAAGTGCATTAATTTCTTAAGAATAAATAATGGGGAATTAAAGACAAGAACCTAACCTTAATTTCAAAATTTGTAGGAAACCGATTAACGGATGCTATAAATCCAGAAATCTTTCGAAACAATCCAAACTTGAACATCATAAAATTGGAAGACAATCCATGGCGTTGTGACTGTCACGATCTATTCATGCTATATTCTTTCTTGATGGAACCACCAGCGAAGACTGTAGAACAAAGCTTAATTTGTCAAAGTCCAGCGAATGTATCCGGTTATACTTGGTTAAGTGCATGTTTCGACATGTGGAATGAACC
This sequence comes from Eufriesea mexicana, assembly GCF_001483705.2. Taxonomy (NCBI): domain Eukaryota; kingdom Metazoa; phylum Arthropoda; class Insecta; order Hymenoptera; family Apidae; genus Eufriesea; species Eufriesea mexicana. The sequence goes on from NW_016910162.1 coordinate 954,414, forward strand.
TTTGTATTACAATAAGGACAAAACGTGGGGCTTTGTGATGATCATTCTTCTTACGGTCACTATTCTCCTTGGTAGCTTCGTATCTATCAGACACCTGATGAGAATTAAAAGAAGAGCCATGGAACAGAGACAACAGTTGGAATCTTTAAGATTGTTAAGGCAACGAAGGTAAGAAATTTCTTTCCAAAGAATTCACACACAAAACGCATTATATATTTATGGGCAGTTTCATATTAAAAAAATTAGAACCTCATACATAATTTGAAAGTATAAAAAATGTTTGGTTTAATTTATCTACACCGAAATTAGAAATCTACTTTATCTTCATAGTGTAATAGAAATTTATTACCGATATATTAAAATATCACACGTTACAAATAAATGCATGTGTAGTTATCTTTAACGGTATAATACATTTCAATTTATTATTACAGACATTCAAATGATTTTGACAATGTTTAACATAAAATATTGAATTGCTTTCGCATTTACTTTCCATGTGATACTGCATTAAATTATTCTAATTAAATTAACCTTTCATCTGAGAAATTTATTGTTAATACTCTTATAATTTTTATCTTAAAAGCAATAATGAACAACTAACAATTATTTAACAGGAACCAAGTTGTACAGGAAGAATTGCATATCGAACGTGCACCAGAACCGAGGATCCACCCACTCGAATTAGTAGAGCCACCCACTTACGAAGAAGCTGTTCAGATGCCAAGACTAGCTCGATCTCTGGACAATTTGGACGAAATTTCAGTAGGAAGATCTTCTATGCGCATTATGGGTTCTGTCGATAACATACGACCGAAACACAGAAGAACAAGAAGACCGAAAAAGAGAATTCAGAGTGAGGATGATTTACTCAGACGGGAAGGGCGACGACAAGATAGGATCAGAAGGGAAAGAAATATCACCGTCGGTAACAATGAAACCGTGTTACCACAAAATCAAAGAATACCCAAAACACAGGTGACGCGCAGATCTAGAAGGTACAGTGTGATAAGCGATTCCGTAGATTCAGGAAGCGGAAGAATTCGATCTAGACCGCAAACACCAAGTTCAAGAAAGAGAAGACAAAGAAGTACTGTTTATGATGGGCATTCAACCGATGACGAAGATTCAGATGTCCAGCCAGTTGGTTCAAGTAGATCAATCGCTATCAGAGAACTTCGAAGAGAACCTAGAAGTGGTTATAGAGAATCTGCAACAGAACAAGATTCCTGAAGACCCCATCGGTCATTGTATAAACACATTTTTTTAACAAAATATACATTCTACTCGGAATGATCATGATCACTACCTTACCATCAAGAGATATTAACTAGAATTAATTAATATTAACGAAAAAATACTGCTGTAAGAGCACTCTATCATTGTTTTTTTGAACAATCAGACACCTTTTCGTTGCTGAAGTGATAAAATAAAGACAAAGCATATATTTAACTACCGTTACGAATTATTAGATCATGCAACAAAAATATATTTCAACAATCTTCTACCCAAAAAGTTAACAGTGGAAACTCAGATTTTACCATATTTTGTTACATTTATGTATTTAACGTATACAGAGACGACGAGTTGTAGTCGTTAGGAGTATTATAGGAGTATTATCGTTTGAAGAAATTTGGAGGTTAGAAGGTAATGCGGAGCATGCTTTAATGATCATTTGAAGTGATACAAATTATAGTAGCAATTATCAATGAAGCGTATTATTTATTAACAAGGAGTAATTAATTAATTTACAAAAAACAAACAAAATATAAAGAATCTCCCAGCTGCGATTCTTTTATAATTTTCGTTGAACGAGGAAATTTTAAAGTATTGTAATTTACTGAAATCTTGTATATATGTCATACCATGTCTACTCTTGGAGACAGTTTTTATTCGCGCATATTTTCATATTTAACAAATGTTCCTTGTAATTAAAGTTGCAATCTTTTCTTAAAGCCTGCTTACAATTTTTTATACACCTTACATATTTATATAAGAAAAATAAAAATTGGAAAATGAGGATGACGAATAAAATTAATTCGAAGAAGATACGTTCACATAAGTAATTGAAATTTCTTAACAAAAAGATCGAAATATCGTGTAGGATCGATTTCTTATCGTAAAAAAATTTTATACGAGTAAAACGTGTAAGAACATTAAATGCAATTCGTTATTGATTAATTTTTTGTGTATTTTCTGGATCATGCTCCATTTGTGGACGTATATTTTATGTATCGAAATTTAACTAAATGGGAACATGGAAGTATAAAATTACAGTAATTTCATAGCAGCTTGAGAATGATTAGAGTCAGCCTGGCACTGTAGGCAATAATTTCAGCAATAACATATCATTTATCGTAGCACATGAAGCGAAGATAATTCTAATAGATCTCCAGAAAGATGTGAGCCCCTTAAGTAGTAATTGATATCGTCGAATAAACATTTTTATTCGAATATATGCATTTTCCATGGATATAATATACTACATAAATTTTTAATGTTCGTCGGATATATAGTCCATCACGAAGAGATCCAAACGCTTGTGTCTGGAACACTTAACTAAGGCCGTTGGACCCGAATTGCTACAACGAGATTGCATCTGAGCAAAATACAGGTAATGAAGACATGTAGGTAAAATTAAAAATAATTTTACAAATAGTGAAGAATTTATATGACATTAGATGGGTCCACTGAGGGTATATTTCTGTATTAATTACTGTTAATGTTTATTTATAAGGGTGGGTTCTGTTAATAGCTCATTTTGATGAAGTTTATAGAGGATATGGTTTTATCCTTAACAAATATATGGCCTGCATTTTTCCTTTCTTTTTATTAAAAAATTGGAAATAAGGAACATATGTTTCATCATCGTGTTAATATTTAATAGAACGACCCTTGTTGTCCTTATGATTACTATTTTTTGATGGAGATTATGTAATAATTAATTTTTATTAATTATTTGTTCAATAATTTATTTTAGGGTACATGCTTCGAAATAGATCTTGGACGACAAACAATTTGCTATGGTGAAAAACAAACATCAAATATACTACAAAAAGATTAGAATAGGTAATGAATGTACACGTGGTATACGGTTTCGTGGAGGTTTCGTGTAAGTATGTTTAACTTCAGTACCGTTAATGAACGGACCGTACAGAGTTGCTATGAAAAATTCCATTGCGGATGTGAGAATTTAAAGAATGAGCCTGGAGGAAAATTTACTATCCGTATTGATGATGGCTATTTCCAGATACCAGATGAAGCTGATCCACCAGAACTTTATCATCCCCTGGGGAAGAACTTGGAGCGTGTTATAAGTCCATTAATAATCGTGTCAAGTACATTGTAGCAATTTGGAAACTCGACAAATGGGATTGTTTATGAAGAAGAAGTTATTACTTGTACCTGAAAAATTCAGCATTTTATACCACAATATATTTTTAAAATAATAGGTAATATAGTATAATATTTAAAACAAATGATATTAAATAATTATAATTATTTTTACACTGGAAACAATTAATTTATTATGTTACTAATTATACTTCTGTCACATATCAATTATTTATAATTAACTCTAACTAAAAGTAGTATTAAACAGTGATATTATAACAGGATCGTTAATCGTTAATGGAAACAAACGAGTATTTTATAAATATTAATAGTTTATTTTGCATCCATTGCTGAAATTATAAACGCTTGAAAAATATATCGATACGATTGTTTTAACTGTATACTCGCTATCAGACAATTCGTACCTATACATAACAATGCATAATATCTTATAAATGTTGCATGAAAAAGAAACTTATCTAGGAAACAAAGTAAATGGCGAAAATAACGGTGACACGTAGATGATATCACGAAGGATCGAACATTACCCCTTTCTAGCGTTTCAGTGCTAATCACAGTATCAATGAGATGATTCCCCATGCATGTTAAACCAAACGCTTAAACAGAAACGCTTCGTACTTCAACAAACAATCCTATACAGTGCAATAATACGAGGATGCATGTGTTTTCTTTGGAAGAAATTTTCACAAGGGGATTTGCCCTGTCTTAATGACAAATACTTTAGTATTTCACGCATTTGGTCTACAGAAACGCATAGAAATTTGACGTAAAAGAAGTAAATGAAAGAAAAGTGATGGGAAAAATATCTAGTGTTTATTTTGCAATTAATTATTTATTGGTCTTTCTATCACTTAATTTAATGACTCGATCATGCCAAATTGGTTGTCACTTAGTCTATTTTCAATTGTCTTTCATATCCTTTTCAATGCTTGCTATAGTTCCCATTACTTTCGATACAATAAAATAGATATTTGAACGACACTCGACGTTGTCGTTTTATAACGTTTTAATATACAGATTATACTTACAAGTTAATAATATTTATTTTCATGAAATTTTCGTACAAAGGTCATTTAGTAATTTAAAGGTTTCTAAAAAGAGAGGAAGCAAACGTTTAGTGCTTCATGGTCAAAATGTTGAAGGTATAGCTCTATCTCAGAACGAAATATACTGCTTATTGCTACCTATAAATTACGTTCACATTATATTACCTTATTTTATGTCGATATTTTATTCATCATCGTCCGCACGACGATAAGTATTATTATAAGGGATGATATGATTAATCTGGAATGATTATTATAAATACAATACAATATAGACTTTATATAAATTAATTTTTTTTTATTATTATTAAGTGTTAAGTTTCGCTAGCGAAAGTCAAACTCTTATATTTTCTTCCAGAAGAACGTTTAGTATCACGAAAGGAAACATTTGTCTGCTATCAGCACATTATAGTACGTCTCAAGAACAATTCAACGAGAAACATGGTATCGTGTGAAAATATATATTCAACCAGTTAGGAAGATTGCAGCGTTAAATATGTATACTCTTACAGTTACATATATATCGTCATTAACGTTATGTTGAAACAATAATGGTATATGTCGAGTTCAGAGGATTCTAATGGAACTCGCAATGAAATTCCATGGAAGTTTACACGAGCAGGAAAATGCTTAAGAGAACTGACTAGTGTGCTAATATTGCATACACGTATATAAAATGTATCAAATATTTACCATCCACAAACCTTATACAAATAGCGGAAATTTTATATATATATATACTATTATTTGCAAATATGTACAATCTCGTTTCACAGAATCGCTCATTCCTCCTATTACTCTCGACTAAACGTGTCGTCATTGAACTGTACTCTATAAAGGTGGACTTTCACTATAGATAATCCATTTCACACTTAAAACACAAATTCGGAGATAGTATTATTATGTCTCACTTTGTCGTAAAAATCCGTCGCGGTGAAGAGCCATCAGGCGTGGATTTAGGAACACTGGCGGCATTATGAATCCTATAAATCGGAACACACGGTCACACCGATCTCCTCTTTACTCTCTGATACTCTGCATTCGTACTTTCATCTGAACAACACCCATCGGGTCAGCTTCATGGTGACTTGACTAGATTCTCACCAGCCGTTGTTCTTGTGATGAGTATAGGCGTCCTTGGTACGCTGTCAGGATTTTCTTGCAAAGTGATCTTCACTCTCTGAGCACCGGGACTTAAGGGAGGTTGGTTGACCTCTGGTAGTCGAGCAATGGGACTGCTGTTAGCTACCGGATCTATGGAATTCGTCCTTGCAGACAATGAATCATCTTTCAGAGAATTTCCATCGTGAGCAGTTGGCTCTCTGGTTCTTTGATCGTTCTGCGGGGTGTTTGATCGTGATGGTTTTACCGGTTCGGCGCGATCAGAAGTACCGTTTGGAGATTTCGGTATATCGGCCGTGACTTGGCGATCATTAGAAACCTTTATCTCGTCTGTGGCATCTTCGAGGAAGGGAGCGTTTTCCACGTTTCCGTTCGAAGCTATTTTCGGCTGCGTTGAGTTTGCAGTTTCCAATAAAGCCTTGTGCATGTCCTTCAGCTCCGTTCCATTCTCAACGTCACTGCGTTTCCTCTTTTTCCTACAAAAGTCACCCTTGTAAGCTGCGAACCCTATGAGCGTTGCCAGGATTGCCAACAGAGCAGCGAGGACAATGTAAGAGCCCATTCCTCTTTTCGACTGCCTTGCCGGGGACGCCTCGTCCTTTTCGGCGCTCGTGTCTTCGGCTTTGACTTTGCCTAATTTCGTCATGTCGTATAACTCGTTGTCAACTAGCTCAACTCCGTTAACCGGAGTCGACGAGTTAGCATCAGTCGGTATTTCGGTGATGCTTGGTGCTGCTTCATTCGAGTCCACCTTTTTAGGTACGATTTCTTCCTCTTCGACCCCTTTCGTCGAAGACGCGTCGATGAATTGTTCTTCCTCTAGTTCAGGATCCACTTTCGTGACTGGAGCTTTTGTCGTGGTCATAAATACACTGAGGACGAGATCTAACAGTCCAGTGCCCGAGGTCGATTCCTCTTCTTTCTCTTCTGACTCCTCTACCACGCCGGTTTTCCTCCAGTTGAAAATCATTTCTGTTCCCGAACCTTCTCCGGAACCTTCATCGTCACCGGAACCTTCTACCGGTCGAAACAGAGCGTCTTTATACTCTTTTACAGGCTGCGAGACAGTGACGGATTTCCTTTCCTCGGAATCGAAAAATATCTCTTCGTCCTTGCTGGTTGTCTTTGTAACAGAATCCGTTGTTTGCGCCGGGACTTCTGCTTCTTCAGCGGTAGAGGATGTAGACACCTCTGGGAATGGCGTTTCACTTTCCAATTCCTTTACAGCTTCGGTTACCTGTACATATTCCCCACTCGTCTCCTCCTCCTCCCCCTCTTTGTCGGATAAGTCTCCGGAACCGAAGTCTTCCTCAGAATTCTGGAACGCCTGGTCATTTTGCATTTCGCGATCTTGCTCCTCGAGGTGACATGTCAGCGTGGTGTCCAATTTGAACAACGGTGTCCCTTTCACGTTACTCGGCGCGGCGCAGGAGACCTTCTTCGCGATTTTCACGCCTCTCTTCACGATCAGATCTCTCACCCTAAGCGTAGCGCAGTTACATTGCAACGGATTGCCCTGAATGTCAAGGTGTTTCAGAACTTTCAGCCGAGCCAGAGCCGGCGGCAAGTGTTGAAGCCTGTTTCTACGAAGGTTCAGACTGTGCAGATGATTCAAACCGTCTACGGAGCCCAATTCCAGATGTTCTATGTGATTTTCAGCAAGATTCAAACTCCTCAAATTCGTCAGCTTGTCGAAGCTTCCCGGTTCTATTCGTTCCAGGTTACCTCCAGAGAGGTCTAAGTGCCGGAGAGTGGTCAAGTTGACGAAGAAACCGCGATGCAGGACAGGATTCTGCTCGCTAGCCCTAAGCGTTTCAAGGTCATAGGTCTCGATGTATTTGACGTCTTCGAGTTCGTGGCAATGGGCTACAGTGCCATTTTCCAACAGACAGAGCCCATTGGTGAGTTCTGAATAACTCAAGAGGGTTAAGAATAACAGCAACAGTGTTCTTTGCATTTTTCAATCTGACTCACCTGCCAAAAACAAAAGAATTTATAATTAGTCCCTTTATTCTAGATCTATTACCAGTGGAATAAATCCTGTATAAATCATGAACAGAACTGAATATCATTGTCAATGTTAATTTGTAAAATAATCACTTTAGTGATAGAATACTTTGACTTCTTTCGCTGACTGTAGTATATGATACATTAATCAACTAAATTTGCGTTGAAATTGAAAAGATTGAAAATTTTATTTAAAATGTGGCAGTCTCGAAACTGTACATACGATTGCATTAGTTCTTCGATAATTTCAAAGCTTCGTTGCCAACTCAACGTGAACAACCGTGAATCATTATTGTAAATACAGTTATCTTGGAAACTCTTATTAGCGCTTTATTATGATCACAGACCTAAGAACTTCTACTGCAGAAATAACGATAAAAGACAATTTAATTCGTACAATGAACTTGAATCTTCCTGCCTCGTAGAATAATTAGAAAATAAATTTGTTTAGTCGTAATTGCATAAAACACAGTGTTATACACAGCAATATCGAGTTTCGTATTTCATGATTTATCGATTCATAAATCTTCGATGTCCCGATGTAACTTTCTAAGAATAAATCGTAAAGACCATATCGAAACTTATTAATTATTATTAAGGCTCGAAAATTGTTTCCCATTGGGATAAATATAGACCCGGATTTATTTGTATCTCGTAACTTATTCCACGTTGATTTAGGCGGGAGTCCAATAAAATTTCCATGTGTCTTAACTTAAACAAGCTCTCCGCGGAAAACCTCGGGCCCGAGAACATTTACGAACGTGGGAAACACGCGATAAAATGGCGACTGGTTTTTGTATCTTTAAATGTCACATTGAATCACTAAACCACCGGCCCGGCCGTTCTATACATAAATTGAGTAAAGAGAAGTCTATTACTTTCGGCAAGTTATTTGCATTATTTTGCATATTATGCCTATTGACGACATTACATGACGTCAGTGGTAATTTCCATATTCGCACACCATGGTCGTCAGACAGAAAGAAGAAACGTCGTCGTGCGGTACGTGAAGCTTTCACGGGAATGCACGAGCACTGAACTCCTTTTCTCGATCGTAATCACATTAGCCTGCGACCGCGATTGCACAGACCATTCTTTGTGTGTCTTAAATTTCTTTGATTTCTATTCACGAGTAACGGGTCTCTTTTGCTGCCATGGCGATAATTCGAATAATTGCTATCGTTGTTTATCCATATTCCATGCATCGCATAATATGCAGGCACGAACGTGAGTTAACCAAATACGAAGATAAGCCAGTCCATTTTTAAGGTTAGGTCAATCGAAATTCACGGTTCGAGTGAAATCTGAAAATATCATATGTACATAAGCGTCGTGGAATTGTAATGGAGAAATGCAATAACATAACCTAGTTACAAGCTAATCCCTCGTATGAATAATTTAGTTGTAAATGGAAATGTAAGAATCCATGGGTAATTCCATCGATCTAAAATCCAAGTGACGTGTATACGAGTACACTTCTGCGCTTAATGTGCAAACAGACGCAACGGTTAATAGACCTTAAGTAGCTGCGTACTGCGCAAAGCAGTCTCGGAGTGTTTTGTTCGGCCGCGTAGGTGGAGCTAGGTCATGGCCAATAAGTTAGGGAGATTTTAATACACAATCTGCAATCCTTCCTCGTATGCAGTACGAAAACCAAATACCTGCCGGTCTTTACTATTTATAGGCTCGAATGCTTTATTTAAAACAATTTCGAGCCAGCAAAGGAAATATTTGTAATAAAATACTCACGATTTATTTGATCAGACGTAGCCTCAGTAACACTGTGGTTTCGAAAGCATCTGCAACAAAAGAGACGCGAGTAGAATTATTACCAGGACGAAATATAAACGATTCGCAATGAACAGTTATTATCATTAAAACAAACAACGAATCTCATTAGAAATTAGATAAACCTCTCTATCAAAAGTCGCTAGCATCCAATAGCAAACAAGATTGTAAACCTTTCGATTCGTCGCGTTTCCAATTTTATTTCTTTGTTATACACAAATGAATTCTCTCCCAATGACGTAATCCCTCGGGCGATGAAAATACAGTTCGCTGAAAAGTGACATGTAAAATGTGAGTGAAATCAGGGAACAAGCAATGGAACCATGACGTCTTTTATACCGGAAGAGAATATACTTTTGGATAATCGAACAAGCTTTGTTCGTAATTACTAAATTATTAAAGGAGAAAGGATATTCGTAATCCTGGCCTATCTTGTACAGTAAAAATCGCATAACTGAATACATCTGACTCGTGTATGTCTAGCAAAAGTTATTACCTAATAACGGTGATCAACGATCGAGTTAGTTTCCCAAAATTTCTCGTTCTTACTTTCTTTCGTGTTTCTCAATTCTTGCTGCGTGACAACACGCATCTACCAGCGATAACCGTTTTCTTCGAGTTCAAAGAGCAACGTCATTACGTTTGCAACCGTACGTGGCATACGTGCCGTATACACACGGTTGCATACTGGCGCAATTCCTCATTATCTTCGTAAAAGTACTTTCCTTTTTTAATGAAGTGTGCGACCCAGTTCAATTAACATTTTCTCGGAATTGCCGCTTGCTACGAAATAATGAAACGAAAAATACAAATTGAACCTGTTATTGGACGTCGTTCTATCGTAATTATTAAATAGTTGTACTTTACATGACTCGATACAAGCTTTCATTACAAACCAAAGGACATAACATCGCCTACTATTATAATTAGAGGATATGTAGCTTATTACCCTGTAGCTGTGAATGTATGTTATTATTGTGTGAACTTCTGTTGTAACGTATTCCCAATTATTAAGAGACAGTTGTTTATCAGAGATGTAATTAATTTACTTTTCGTGTCTTTTTGTATGCATTACTTGCTAAGGTAAATAACACGATCCTCCACTTCCGGAATTATCACGTATAGGGTTTCCCATGGTACGTGGAACCTATTTCAGGGATTAATTTAGCAATTGAAAATAATGAAAAGGAGGCATATAGACGGGTATCTTATATGACCTTGTTTGTAAGAAATAACGAGTTTTGTGCTGTCATTTAGTATCTGATCACCTTTATAGGAGATAAATGACTACCTTAAAATGACTACCTTGTCTTTCAAGGCATGCCTGTAAATGTCTTGTCATTGTCCTGGTTACTATTCCAATGCTCCCAGCTGTTACTCCAAGTTCTTCAAACCCTTTTAAATTCTGTAATACAGTGCTTCGACATTTTTGATAAATATGAGGTACACAGTGGTTCTCAAGTGTTTTTGCAAATTATAATCGAATGCTTGAAAGTCTGGGAGACGTGCAGGCTTTCACTTGTTCAATTTCATTCGATTTATCTCTTTCAATATTTTTCGTTTAAACATTGCCTAGTTACACGGCCATAGAATTGAACAAGGTTTCCACCATGCATAATTAAAAATGCAAGGTAGTCTTGACCTAGTTAGGTATTGAAGTAAGCGTTTTATCTTATGCGAAGGTAATCAGGTACCAAACATCATGAACACGAAACTCGCCATATCATTGGAGTAAGGTCAAATAAGACTTGTATGTTTATATAAACTTCTTTTACTATTTTTAAACGGTGAATGAATACCTCGCATATTACGTGATACAGTCTTTCCCAATGTGTTCTGTGAATAAAAATAAAACAAAACCATCATGTAGCAAAGAGTTCATAAATGTTTCATTGAAAAATGACAAAAATATAGAAAATTAAACGTCATACTTGTTATTGCATTCTGAAGTATCGTCCACGCTTATCCCCATATATTCTTCACGTTTCAGTTTCTTGTTTCAACTTTACAATGAAGTATTTATTAACTTATGACATTTTACGTGATATTTTAGTCTTGCACACAGTGACGAGGATTACGCAAAGACTCTGAGACACCTTGTATATTAAATTGAACTTGCTTAAGCTGGTTAATAATAGCAACAAGCTATATTCTTCATACGACTAAAATCTAAGTAAATTGTTTGTATCGTAAAATACGACAAGACTAACGTCACCATGAGCGTAGTCTCTATTGTACACGAGTCTCTATTCCAATGGGCAAAGTAATTTAAATTGACGTCAGTTTGAAAGTCTATAGGACTTCATGAAGCGCGTTAATCCTTTTACAGAGAGAATAAATACAAGTTGAATAAACATCTGTACGTCAGCGTTCGTTTTTCTTCGAAGCTATGTCGTGCTGGCTCTCACTTGGTAGGAAACACGGCAGTAACCAGAACCAAAGTTGTCAGGAATCCATACTTGACCCATCCCAAATGATACGTTCCGTGTGCAGGAAGTGACAATAGTTCCAACAGGGCTGACCAGGAAATTCGAAGTTGTAAAGAACGTGGCAACGAGCATACACGCCCGCTTTGGTCATGACTTGACTTTTTGCCGGTTGCACGCTTAACGGTACATTCGCGGCCTCGTGGTCCAGTTCACCACGTGCTTCTAACAGAGTCAGCAATTCCAGAAGTCGTTTCAGGAGGTCGTGTACCTTTCGATACGAGGAAGACGAAAGTGTCCGTGAAATCTTAACTCTTTGAATTCCATGAAATCGAGGCAAAGAATTATCGGCTTTACGATTCAATCCAGGCGGTTTAATTCAGTTCCAAAGATTCAGTCCATGTCGTAGATATAACGAGAATTCTGATCTCGAAGAATGCTTGAATCGTGCTAATCTAGACTTAGATACAACTTTGAACCGTGACGCAGAGATTACCTTTTGAAAAATAATAAACAGAATATTAATTTGAACTCGCAGTGCAACGAAAGATTATAGCAAAAGTATTTTTAAGATTATAGAAAAAGTATTTTGACTTTTTACTGATGACTATGTATGTATAATGTTTTGATACAACAAATTTGAAAAATACTTCAATGAAACTGTACATATCAAGGAAGAGTTGTATTCAAATGATATTACCTACAATCAGCAATCTGTAGAAAAATATAATCCCGTTTTGTGTCTTATTTATTTCATTTGTAAACAAATCCATAATTTACAGTTAAAAATATTTAACGACCACAAATATATCCTCGGTTTATCTTTATCGCCACTGAATGTTTCATTATTCAAAAAAACATTGTTATCGTTACAACATGTAATTCACTATTTCCTTGAACATTTACTGCTTCTTTAAAATTATAATCGTTGTATATACTCGAATGTCATCATGATAGGAAGTAATCGGTTTTCCTACTAATGAGAGCGGGTTTTTTATCCTCGACGATAAAACTCAAGAATGATGTAATTATTTTTATACTTTTTTAATACATTACTAAGCAAAGCATCAATATATCTAGAAGCAATATAACAGATAATATAAAACAAGTTTGAATCTTCTGAGATCGTTCAAAATTTTTGCTTACCGTACAGAAAGTCACTGAATTTCGACTTTTTAATTATTATAGGCATTTTTGCGTATTTCTTGCATACAAGCACTTATCTGTATATATATTTACTTTAAAGAAAGTGCTGTATAAATCTTCCTCAATTCTTATATTCTCAATCATTTAATATTTATAAATTATGAAGTATTATAAATATAAAACATAGTTTGTTGTCTCGTACTTTCACTCTATAAAATTCCGCAATTTTTATATCATCTAATTTGTAGCTTCAGCTGCGTGTATTAAACTGGAAAAAATTTTTAATTTTGAGTAAGTTATAGAATAAAAATGATAAAACCTTCGATTGATATCAATAATGCTATTATAACCTAAAATTAATAATTGACTTCGATCGAAATAAATATATTCATGCTTGTGTTTTGAATGTGAATAATTTTTCTAACTGTGCAAAATAAATTTATATATTTTATATTTAACATCGTATCTTTAATTAATCTTTCTCGAAAAAGATACCATATTCTGTTGACAATAAACAAAATCATTTTTGAAATATTAATTTCGTGATATTAAGCTTCGTGTATAACAAACGAAAGATTCAGATATAATACAAACACATATATACGCGTATAATAACTATACATATCGTGCAAATAAATAGAACTTGTGTAAACATCCCTGGCAAAAATTGGATAATTATCGTTATAAAAAAAACTGATTGGTTATTTCATAGCCAAAAATAAAATTTCATAATATAACCTTTAACAGAGAACCTATGCTTGAAACGTTTCGACGGGTATTCTGTGTATATATTTTTGAGGTTATCTTACGACGGTATAAACCGTAGAGAAACGAATGAGCTCAGAACGCTATATAATTAGGAAGATCGTAAAGCGTACCGAAATCCATAATGCGATAGAACACAAACATATCGACTGCCAATACGTTGCTGTTATTCGATAAGATTATACCCACTATACAGTTATGCGACGATATGAAAAAGCTATTATCGAATATAATAGATTAACTCTTCAGAGGATGCAATGAACACACCTGTATAATTATTACGCGGATGTTGCACACATAACATAACCATAGATTTACCATCTGCAGTATCCATTTAAAGGAATGCCAAGGTGTTTCGCGGCAGCTCGAAGACACAGATGCTAGGACCTCTGGCAGTGTGAAGCGCAACGACGAGATAAAAAAGGAAAAAAGGAACAGGAGCGGAACGGTGGAAAAAGGAAAGCGGCGCGAGGGAATGCGGGCTGGAATAAGCAAAGGGGAAAAAGAGAGGGAAAGAGGGAAAAAGAGAGACGCAGGCCACACAGGGAGAGTGTCTTAACCACATAGGTATCGCGGTATCGATGGCAGCCGGTCGTGCGAAACGATTAGCAAACCGTAACGCACCAGAAATCAGGCTCGAACCATACGTCAGGACAGGTCAATCAACTCAAAGTAATCGCAAATAACGAGCCATATTTGCTTTTCTAACGAGCCTTCGTACTTGTGAGTCGCCGCTTTCGATTAATCATTCGAATTTTTTCCGTTTCAGGTAAAACATCGAAACGGAGGAAAAACTGTGACGCCTTTACATTGAGCGACGATATCATTGTTCGAACACATTTGATACTTTGATGGAGATTATTCAAGGAGGAAAAACCATAAGTAGCAGGTTTACTGTAATGCGTCAGTAATTAACCTAATACGTAACATCGACGATTACAAGTATAAAGGTTAGTAATTATCAGTTGTTAAAATCTAACATCGATTCGATGAAATATATATTATATACGTGTATAATCGACAGGAAGTGTGAGACTTTTGATCTTCATCAGTTTGAATCTTCATTGTGAGGCAATGTACTTAATCATAGAGGCAAAGTCGATAAAATGCTGCGAACGAAAAGAACCTACTCGACGATGCTTGCAAATAAGTGAAAGTAATGAGTTTGCACGTGGTTTTAACAACGGAGTATCGCAATCGTCGATTAACAGATCGTATCGATGATTAGAGGAACGGTTATATCGAAAGTAAGAGAATGATGCTGTGGAAATGAATAGCAGGAGAATCCATGAAACACGATAATTAAGAACAAATATTCTTTGTTTGAATTCACGTATTGTTAGATCAATTTTGATTAAAGTTAGCAACGCAGACATTGATATAAATATTTAACAAATTTCAATTGGAATAAAAGTAGCAGAATAAAATAAGAGGAATAAGAATGGAATAAAGGATGTAAATTATGATCAAATGAAAAAATAATTTGTAAACCAATCGTTTCACGTAATTAAAATTGCTTTAAGTATTCAACAATTAAGAAGCATTTAAAGTATGAAATTATAGATAATTATCCATAATATAACTGAATATATTATTATACTGATTGTAAGACTATTCATATGCTTGAATACGTTTAAAATTAGTACCCTCTAACGATTGAAAACGTTACGGTATTAGATTATTATCAGCAATAATTTCAAATAGATGTTACAGAAAGTTTTACATCCCATTATAATAAACGCTTTTCTATGGTAATAACGTTCAACAAATGTTAATGAAATTGCTGCATCCATTATAGTAAAATGATTTTTATATCGATAGTTGCAGATATTTCTAATTACATTGTCCAACATATTTTTACTTTTTCTCTAATATCTTTTTCTTTAATTTTTCTGTAATATCCAACAGGTGGTTAGGTTAGGTAGAGCTTACTTTCCTGAACACGAATCTGTAAGCGAAATTATACGATCACACTCAGGTTTCGAAAAATGTGAGTTTTTATAAAAGGACAGAACTTTTATCTAAAATGAAGTATTATGCATAAAGTAAGAACATCAGGAGGTTCATTCTTTTCATACAAGATAGGTGAGAGTATCCGGACTTTATTAATGTCTGTAATTATAATTATTTGTGCTTCTGAATTAGAAATTAAAGTTTAAGATTAACCTCCGAGCGTACTATCTATGCATGTTCTTGTGTTTTTACAAAAAGTTTTTTATCTCATACGAATTTGCTACACAGTAGCGTATTCTGTAGACATTTTTAAAGGAGAAACCATCTAGAAACAATATTAGGATGATGTTCAATGTTGACAGGATGGTAAAATATATATCAGAAATTCGTAGGGACAATTTTACCGCCAGGCAGCCATTGTTGGTAAATACATCTAGCTTCGCCAGGGCCGTAGTCATGCATAATTGACACCAAAATCATTATCCAGTAGATTACAGTTTTTATATATATCACATGTACTCATTTTTATACTAATCGCAAAATTATAAAAAATTTTTCTAAATCATTTGTAATTTGAAACAATTTCGTTATTCGTTATAATACATAAATAACAATGACTTTTTAACATAAAATAGTTAAAAAATAAACTCCCACTTAACTTTTAAAATAAGAATGGATCCTCCAACGTTTTTCATTATCATGTAATACTTCATTTTAGTCAAAAATATGGAGGAAATAAAAATATTTTGTCATATGTTTATATATACGTGTCATCAAATTTATCATTAATAACAAATTGTTCAAAACCTAAATTTATAATAAAAATGAAAAAATTAATAAATTACTAGATATTACTTGAGCTTATAACGAACAAATGTTTAAATGTACCTGTAATTTTGCAAAAGGTATATAAATTATTACACCTATTGTTAATAACAAATTGTTCACAATGAAAAAATTAATAAATTATTGCCAATTACGGCGGAAAAATAATAATTAATGGAATCGGTAAAATTCGGAAATTTCCGTCAATTTTTGGCCGATCGGAGGCTATATAAAGGGTGACGAGAGGTTGATCAAGTCATTTGTCGGTTCGATTTCGGAAGTGACACATTATAACTTTCTTAGTGCGCGGAAGGGGTGGGGATCCGAAGTGAGGTTAGGGTTGGCCACCGCACTCCATTAAATAATTCATTAATAATTTTTTTTTTGTTTTCAGGTATTAATTTATTTTTTGTTTTCAGCTGTTAATTATCTTTTTCTCCGGTTTTAATTATTTTTTATGTTTTCGAATGTTATATTTTCGTTTCTATTGATTTTTACTGAAAAATTCGAATATTTCGTATAATACCCGAATGTCTCATCGTTAAGTTGTTTATGACTCACGGTTAGGATATTTATATCTCATCATGGAGTTATTCCATACATTTCGTTTATCTTTGTGGTTTACATTCGTTCTGCTTTTATTATGTTTTTCTAATCTCTTACTAATCTGCTTCTTTCCAGCTTTTCAGGTTTTCCAAGACATCGTTGAACGAGATAGGATGCATGCGTTTAGAGTATTAGTTTAGACTCTTAAGTAGTTATAAAATAGATACTAAGCTACAGCCCTAGGCTAAGTTCCATGTTCGCGCTATCTGTACAAAGGTGATCCACCTAACTTGGAGCGAATATATACATTTCGTATATTTCCTCTCTTATACCTCCCGTTTACCAAATAGAATATAATTGTTCTCACAATAATTCGCCGCGAAATCTCTTCCATAGAACACAGCGCGGTGTCAAAGATGGTACCATTACGATCATGCAGTTTTTAGCATTCGGTCTTTTGACGCAAATCTTTCGAAGAAAAAAAGGAAAGGAAGGACTGACCACTGCAACAGAGCTTGCAATTCTTTGCGAAGAGAGCTAAGAGGAGCGGTAGCACTTGTCTTAATTTTTTCCTGAATTTTTGTGGCCTGTGACTATAGTCACCCGTCGTGTGTAGATAGCGTCTTGTTGTCGGTGACTATACTCACCCGTAGCAGCGAAAGGGTTAAGTACCGACTAGCCTACGCGACGTAAGTACTTCCGTATGCTCGACAGCTCCACGACCTAGTAAGTCATCCTCACGACTCTTCTCCGACACTCATTTCTGCCACTGTCACTCTCGTCATACATAGAGATCTAGAGTGGTTAGCGGGATGGTGGTGTATCTGGTATCAATACGAGGGTCCGTCGATCCTACTCGTCCTAGGTACCGAGGGATAGGCCCTGTAGTCGGAAACATTGCATGCCCCATAGCACAGCTGACAATGGTATAAGATACTTCGCGCTGAGGCAGGAGCATGCGCGTGTTTCGACTACTAGGCCTCGCACAGGACCCTCGGATTGACTTTGGGTGTATCGCTGATTCGTTGGCTACCTTAGGTTATCGAGTAAGCCATGGCAAAGTCGGTAATCACTGGGGTGGACTAGGTCCAATATGGAGGGTGCTGAGGACTGACGTTGTCTTGTACACGGGAGTACGTCACTTAGACTGGTAGTCTGTCTTTCGAATAATCGGGAACTCGTTTATTCGCGTCGCGATTTTTCACTTACTCGCGTCTTTCGTATTTCATTCCCTATTTTTATGGGAACACGGAAATATCAGAGTCTCTTGAAATAAAATATCTTAGCGTTGCGACAGTAGAGTTTTAGTATACCGATTCGAAGTCCCTTCGTAAGACACGAAATATAATAAAATGTCAGTAGATTCGCTTTAACTTCTTTCGCTCCAAGTTAGGTTATCTTTGATACAGATGGCGCCAGTAGGCGGCGCATGTCTGACGTGAGTCTTGATGCGTAGTCACCTCTACGTGGTGAGACCTGGTAATTGGTATCGTTTCTCAGAGAACAATCTTTGGGAAACGGTACAAAGCTAAGAGCTACGCATCAAGGTTCGCCCTTTTAGTGCCGGACGACGATATATCGTTGCGTATGCAATGGCGCCTTATTCTTTGCATTGCGAGAAAGCTCCATCTCAAAATAAATTTATAAAACGTTATAAACGGTCTAATTTCAATGCAAAAGAATTTAAAAAATTGTTTTCGAGTTTAATATTTGTTTTATTCTATGCTGGTTGGTGCCATGGAGTTATCCTTTCGTTCTCAGGACTGATATTGGTTATTTTATTAAAAATGTAATACTTATACTTCATACTACGTGAACTGCTTCATAAAACTGTGATCGAACGATGATTATTTTTATGTGCAAATATTTTTTCTAGAAAGGAAACTTGCTACTATGTTTTCCATCGTGTCCTTTATTGATGTTATTCGTAAGATTTTCAATGAATATTGAAACACAATTGGCATTACATTATTCTCCCTTTCTTCAGTAATATGCTGCATTTTGAATTTTTTAAGTATCATTCTTGGTTTGGTTTTTATTAGTAAATTCGTCCGGTTATCTTCACATAGACACCCGTTTTTCGCTCCGCACTAAAATGGTTAAGATATTTCCTATCCCTTGTAAATTTTCAATGCCCTTTTGAACTTTGTCAAAATTGTATATTTTTTCCTTTTTTCCTTTTTCGTAGACTGTTTTATATTAGCTCCGTTGCACCGGGTGCTCGAATTACGCGTAGCTACGGCACTGTCGAGGCTAGGGGAGCGAGCAATGGCGGCGTGGTGGTAAAACCCCGTATACGTATCACCAACGAATATTTTCCCTATATAATCGAATTGAAAATTGTTTAGAAAATTCTGTTCCATGGTTTCTTCTTCAGAAAAGCCTAGAGAATACGATACTGTGTAGCAAATTCGTGTCGGATAAAGAACCTTTTGTAAAAATGTAAGAATATACGTAGAAAGTACGCTTAGTGTTTTTTAAACTTTGATAACCAATTATAATTATTCAGAAACAGGAATAATTATAATTATGGACATTGATAAACTCGGGATACTCTAACCTAACTTTTAAGATAAAAGTGAACCTTCTAACATTCTCACCTTTATGTAATACTTCATTTTAGCTGAAAATCGGAATATCGGGATCGGATACTCTAACCTAACTTTTAAGCTAAGAGTGAACCTTCTAACATTCTCATCTTTGTGCAATACTTCATTTTAGCCAGAGAAACTCGCAATTTTCGAAAACTGAAGGTGATGGCAATTTCGATTACGGATTTGTGCTGAGAAAAGTAATTTCTACAAGAATTATCCGATGGATATTACAGATTAAAATTCGTGTTGAACATTGGATGTTATTATTGGACCACTGAAGATATAATATTAACCTGAAATACTATGTAGATAGTAATAAACATAATAAATACAAATCGATAATGATATAGAATGAACCATACTCTATAATATAATTTGTAATATAAAGAAAAAGAAGTGAAACCAATCACAGTTTTTTAATGTATGCTTATTTTTCAAGAAAGACTGATTGGATACAGTTTTTTGCAAATTATATGTTTTTTATTACAATATATTGTTAATGTTACTATGAAACACGTAGAAAATAGTAGATTAAAGAACGTGATGGAATTTAATTATTTCTAGTCTTCCAATTTACTTCTTTCTTAACCTAATATTTTATAATTGAAATACGTTTCTAGAATATCTTGGAAAAAATTTATGAAGTTCAAAGTGAATATCAAAGTTTCTAATTATTATCCAATTATGTATGCTATACTACTAGAGATAGTACAGGAATCTAGGTCTTCAAGATTTTCATGTTTTAATTATTACTTTTGAAATCATATTGAATTTTACCACGGTCTATATTGTTAAACAATACATTTTTCAAGCTGTAAAAAATATTTACAAATTGTAATTTAATCACTTTTACATATATATATATTTATATCTATACGTTGTTGTATATATATGTTAGATGTTGACAAATTATATGTGGGGTTATATATATATATATACTATATATACTATATATAATTATGATAAAAGAATAATTTATAATATAAATTATATATGCCACATATAATTTGTCTACATATAAGAATATTCAGTCGCGACATCCATAGCATATTACAAATTAAAAAATGTTTGAAATAGTATTATTTTTGTAATAAATATTTGTAAGCTATATTTTTAAATTATATAATATTTCACATACACTTAAACAAATACTTAATACATAACAAGAATTATAATTTTCAAAAATAAATATTGCAATAATATATTATTATTATTATATAATTCATAAAATTAATATATTAAATTTTCAATAATATATTATTACTATATATTGTATATCACTTCCTTACTTAATGACATAAACCTTTATGTACCTCAAAGAGCATTTAGAACATCGCGTACATTCTGGTCTGTTTGTTACAAATCACGATTCTCAAATATTGATCCTATATGTCGAATCATTTCCTTAGCTAATAATAGTAATCAAACAATAGAACTTTTTGGTGTTTCTCTGTATGCTTGCCGTAGTTCTATTTTAAGAAACTTGTAAACTCCAAATGCGTTCATTTTCTTTGTATTCTAATGGGTTTCCCGTTTAATAAATAAATAAATAAAATATCTAGACGTTATATTTTAACAAATAATTGCAAATAATAACAGTAACCAGATAAAGTATGCAAATACTTTAGCATAAAATGTATCGTCGGAATTAAAAGAAATGAAACAAATTGAATTAAATTAAACAAACTAAACTTTAAATGTCGATTACGCGGTGAGGTCATATTAACATAAAGTGTAGATAAAAGTGACGTAAAAAAATGATGAGTATAAATTAGCTAATTACGCGAAATCGAGTCATTATCGGCATCGTTAACCGCATAACGGGACATCGCGACAATTCCTGTATCCAAGTTCAACTGCACCTAAGCTGTCGCTAGTTACCTTTTGCAACCGCGCAGAGGCGCAGCGAGCGCCCGATGCAGCTTCTCTCGTACGAACGCGCCATTAATTTCCACCTAAACTAGATTTCCCCGCTCGCGCATGTAACAGACTAATTATCGATTTCACGATTATCATTTAACGCTGACAACTTGTTTGTAGTACGATGGAAAAATAATCACCGTTATCGTCGTGGTGCAAACTGGTTTTCAACAACCGACGTGAAGCACAGGGTAGGGTAGCGTGCCGTTTGACGCTGAATTCGTGCGTCTACGATTGCGTGTCGCAGTGACAACGGTGTCATCGAATCTGCTTGGATTATAAGAATCACATGGTCATCGCTTCTAAAATTGTCCCCTATTGACTACCAATGGAGGCAATTAGGAACGATATCTCGCTGCTGACACACATTTCGCAACGAAACAAAAGGCGCGAGTGGAGCGCATGTTACTCGACAAAGGGAACAGGCTGCGGTCCAAATACTCCACCTCGTCTGCTGCGACGAGGTGCTTCAATGAGTCTGAATGTGAAGGATTAGAGGCTTCTATCGAGAATGGCCTTTAATTTACCCATTGAAGAAGTAATCTGGATTTTTATTTCAAATGATTGGAAACTGTGTCATAATCATAATAACAATATTAACAATAATAATGACAATAATAATAGTAATATGCAGAAGCTGCAATTGCTAAATTTATCAACGTACGTACACTCGGACGTACTAAAACCATTCATACTGAGCACTACAATAGAAACACCGAGCATAAACCAGAGAAATTCTGAAAACCCACAAGGATAGTAGTGATAATAATAATTACAACAATAATAATAAGAATAATAATGATGATCATGATTATAATGATGATGATAATAATAATAATAATAATAATAATTTAATATAACATAATTTAATAATAATCATTATTATTATTATTATTATTATTATTATTATTTCTGTTATCATCCCTATAGGTTCTCAGATTTTCTCTGAAAATTTTCTTTTTATTATTGTTGAGCTTAGTATAACTGCTTTTTGCAATGTGTGAGTGTATGTATGTTGATAGGCTTAGTGATTGGATACATAGGATCAATGGAATGAGTTATTTTTACTATTATAATTCACTTATATGAATGTATAATAAAATAATAATTATTTCTCCGTGGTAGATAAGAAGACCAAGTGTTTTCTCATTTTTCTGATAGAGTAGTGACTTCTTATTGATTTGTATCCACATTTGTAATAAATAACTATAATTCCACGAAAATATAATACTAATAATAATGTAATACTTTAATATAATATAATTTAATAATAATCATTGTTATTATTATACATATATATTATATATAATAAATACATAAATTATACGTGATATTTGTTATATATATATATATAAATTCACTTATATGAACAATGTGTACAATAAAATAATAATTATTTATCACAGGTATTTATTTATAATTTGTTCATTTTATATCTGTATAATAATGTATTAGAATGCTTTCTTATTACTGCTAATTTAACATTTTTGTTGTACATAATAAGAAGTACATAAGAAGACCAAGTGTTTTCTCATTTTTCTGATACAGCAGTGACTTCTTATTTATTCGTGTGTACATTTGTAATACGTAACTCAAAAATAAATAGCTATAATTCTGCGAAAAGAAAATATTTACCAACATTGATCTTGGAATAAGGATTAAGAAAATCAATCAGACACTAGAAGATAAATAACACGATGAATAATTGTCGTGATTGGTACATTTTACACGTTTATGACGTGAAAAGAGCAATATAAAGATACACGCAAACAAAATGCAAAATGGAAAACCAAATTGTCAATACATTCTTCAATACTGGCCTAGTAATTACTACATTCTAAGGAATCCAACAGGATAATTTCAATGCGTAAAGAAAGACTTATGGATCCATACACAAGAAATAATTGAAGGACATTGCCCTCGTGTTTACTGTTATCATTGCTAAGATTCCTGAGTCTAAGTTTCAGAAATACCTAATTATACAGACATATCGTGTAACATATCTACTCGAAAATACGACACTCGTGAAAGACGAGAAAACATTTGAAGTATTCAATAGTATAAGTATTTCATAGTATAAAACAATTTTCTACTTAACACTAGAATTACCAATCCAGTGAAAATGACTGGTCCCAGAATTTTCCTTTCTGCAATCACCGAACATATGCACCTGCTTTAAGAATAAAATTGGTATCAACTCGTATTAAGAAAGAACTGTAATCAATATATTCACTCATATTCATCGTACCGCTGAAATTACTATAATCTGTGCACGTCATAGTTAGGTACCCATTGAAGATCGGTAGTTCTAGTGTTAATACTCATTTTATTTAAAAAAATAAGATATATCTATAATTCTATATGCATAAATAATTTGTTACACATAATTCTTACATGGTATACATATGTACATAGTATATAGTATAATATAGTATATAGTATAGTATAGTATATGGTATAGTATAGTATATAGTATAGTGTATAGTATAGTATATAGTACATTATATAGTACAGTATATAGTATAGTATATAGTATAGTATATAGTATGGTATATAGTATAGTATATAGTATAGTATATAGTACATTATATAGTATAGATATAGTAGAAAAAAAGTGAGAAATCAGCAAAATAATTTTGAAAAATAATATTCGTATTTCAAAAAGGACAGTGAGAGAAATTATTAATAGCAGTTGAGCAAGAAACGTAACTCGGGATATTTTTTATACCAGAATAGAGGTCAACTTAATTTCTATACTATTTTAAGATCTACAGTTTAAGGACAACGTCCTCGTAGCAAGCCCGTTATCCTTCTGGTGACGATTTAATTTTAAGATCATCCTACGTTTACATTCAGTCAACTAGTCGTCCTTAACCCTCTATTTACTTACATGAGATAAATGCAGTAACCATAAGTTTGGAGTTGCATGAAATATTAATGAACATTTCCCTTGTGCTAAATAATTACAAGGAAAGGAAAATTAAGAAAACAACGCCACCAGTTAATTATAATTAATTTTATAGTTATTGTCAAACTTTGGTTCAATAATTTAAGATTATGATATTTTATACTATATTCGAAATAAAAAACATCTATATTACAATAGAAAATGCAGTGATTCTATGTAAAATAACAAATAAAAAGTTTGCTATAACGTTTTTATGTTGCTATAATTTATAGTTTACTATAATATTGCTATAACGTTGCTATAAGATTTCGATAAGAATGCTATAACATTACTCTAACACTGCTATAACATTTATGACTACGTTTCAAAGAAACAAATTTCGCCTGCTATTAATTATAAATACCTTTGTACTTATTATCATAAATAATAAATAAAATGTTTGCTACAACGTTTTTACATTGCTATAATTTATAATTTACTATAACATTACTATAAGATTGCTATAACATTTATGACTACGTTTAAAAGAAAGAAATTATTAAGTATAATTAATTTTATACTTATTATCATACTCTTGTTTAATAATTTAAAATTATGATATTTTATACTATATTCGAAATAAAGAAAAATCTATATTACTATAGAAAATGCAGTGATTCCATGTAAAATAATAAATAAAAAGTTTACTATAGCATTTTTTCATCTATGACTCCATTTGAAAAGTATAAATAAATTTTTGATATTCACTGGATATATGTATAGTTACTTATATCCAACGTGACCATATCATCAATGCATTACCACTTTCATATGTACTTGTGTTTATGATACTTGCCTCTGTTAAAGTATTAGTTATGCAAATTAATTTGGTACATCTAGATTTATTCACTCCTAATAAATATTCAAAACTCAGGTATGTTCTTGTCTCATGTTTAAGCGATACATAAAAACGTGTCTATGTTTACATAATTTTACACGAGTTGGTTGAATAATGTCAATTACTACGATTAAATCTACGTGTATCACGTAAACTGTAAACAAAATTTGAATTCTTCCAATAGAAACACCGAATTAATTTACATATCTAAAAATACCTTTAACTTTCCAAGTATTAATAGCTGTTATTTTTCCAAAAATTTGCTGCACGAAATAAAAAAGAATAAATAAAACAATTTAGTAGCATGCATGTCCACTTTCGATTATAATTTTTAACTATTTTTTTAAATTAAATTCCTATCTGAGGGCCAAAAATTTTGTCAAATAAATGAAAAATTGTAGTCTTTTCAAATATACAGGTAACCCTTCTATAACACGGTAGATAGGTTCCTAGAAAATGCCGTGTTGTGTGAAACCGTGTTGTACGAGACCCAGAGCCAGTACAAAAAGAGGTCTTACGTTCCGAAAACTTACTAGAAAGAAATTTTTATTTTAATTCTAGATAAACAACTTAATTTTTATTAAAAATATAAATGTATGTGCAACACAAAACAAAACAAAAACAAAATTATTATTTTAATTTAACACAATTTTAATTTAATAAATTTCTTCGTCGTCACTGCTCATGCAGAAGTACAGTGTTGTAAAAAGGTTTTTGCAATTTTCTTATAATGTTAGAGCGAAACCGTGTTATAGGATGCCGTGTTGTAGGAGGGCTTCTGCAATTTATGAATCGCGTTATAGCGAAACCGTGTTGTAGGAGGGTTCCCGCAATTTATGAATCGTGTTATAGTGAAACCGTATTATAGAATGCCATGTTATAAGGGGGCTACCTGTATTTCAAAACAAAATTTACCAAAATACTTCATCTTGTGATACTAACATTCTGTACATATCCCGGATTCAACACTGAACCTACCATAACCTACATGACTGATAAATAGACTGATAATAGACTAATAAATAAACTGATAAATAGAAATTTTACAAATATATAGACGTTCATACAAATTTTTACGAAAAATAACATATCTTAACCTCTGTTCATCATTACTATAGTAATATAAAATATACATAGTGATTATAATATTTAGTTATTTATGCAGAAAAGTTTGCTCACCACGATATTAGTCGAAAATGTCAATAAAATTGAACTTTCCAGTCAGATTCTATACAATATTATATAATATTATAAACCTACATGACAATTTTTAACCCTTTGCACTCGACGATTTTTTGGCTAGGGAAGAGCAGAAATTCAAAGATTTACTAAAAAATTGACGATACTTTTTTGAGCAGTAAATAAAAAATTGTATAACAATAGAATTGTAAAATTATTTGATTTCGATATCTCGCACACTGTTACATTACATTAAATTTGATATATTAATTAATATCGATCTTCCAAATTTTATGAAATAGTCACTGAAGCTAACCTCTCGAATGCAAAGGGTTAAAACTATCATTAAAAATTCCGTACTGCGACTATTCATTGTCATAGTCATTGTCATAATCATTCCTCTTCCCATATACCTAATAAATTTTTAACGTGCCTCTCCTTATTTCATTTCTTCGCAATTTTATTTCGTCTCTAATCGCCATCTTTGATCATTTGACAGTGGTTGATTTATTGTTAAAAATGATACTTGTAAAATGTCGGAAAAATCTCGTAAAGTAATCGGAAATAAATTGTAAATCGGTATAATCGAGGATCGGTTAACTGAGATTCATTGTTCCATTTAAATCGCCTGCAAGGTTGATAAAGTTCCGGAAGCTGATATATCGAACCTCGTTACAACCGATTCTCTCATATCGCGGTAAAAATGGTCAAATCGAGCTGCTATCATGCATTCACTTCATTCAACTTTCATCCGTGACCTGTACAGGAAGAGATCCGTTGATCTCGTACAGACGGTGTGTCTCGAATGAAATCAGATCTGAAAATGTTATTGTAACACCTCGATCGTTTTTCAGCTCGGCAATCGGCACGCGTCTATATCAAAAGGTTATGTAACCGGATCTAGTCGATGGAAAAATATAGAATTCAAAGAAAGGCGAAGTGTATTAATATTATTATTTATTGTTAATTATAATTATTAATTTAATAACTATAATGACAATTATTCGATTATTTATTCGGATTAATTATTATTAGCGAGGCATAAATATATGGAACGAGAAAAATATAGTATGGCAATTAAACATTACTATAGTAATATAAAATATAATAATAATAATAATACATAACTAATGGTGCTGTAAATATAACAATAATAGTGGTAATAATATTTAGTTACTAAATTAAATAGAAGTATTAAATTATAAAACTCAAGTTTTCATAACCTCAAAAAATTACAGCTTACAGAAACATAATATTTCAGATAATTAATGACAGTTAAAGTAACAAATAGAAGTTATTGAACTGATAAATAAAAATTTTACAAATATATAGCACGTATGAAAATTTTTACGAATAATGTATCCTAACCTCTGTTCATTGAAAATTTTTACCATTCTCTAAATTTATGCCATCAGAATGTTAATTAGTGAATAAAATATTTTTAATCTTCGTTTGCATTTACAGGCATTTAAAATGATAAATAAAAATTTTATAAATATGTAGACATACATAAAATTTCTTACGAAGAATAAGGTACCCTAACCTCTGTTCATACAAAATGTTTACCATTCTCTACATTTATACCATCAGAATATTAATTATTGAATAAAATATTTTTAATCTTCGTTTGCATTTACAGACATTTAAACTGATAAATAGAAATTTTACAAATATATAGACGTTCATACAAATTTTTACGAAAAATAACATACCTTAACCTCTGTTCATCATTACTATAATAATATAAAATATACGTAGCGATTATAATATTTAGTTACTAAATTAAATACAAATATGAAATTATGAAATTCAAGTTTTCATAACCTCAAACTATTATACCTTATAGAAGCAATATTTGTGATATCTAACGGTAGTTAATGTAACAAATAGAAGTTACTGAACTGATAAATAACAATTTTATTAATATATAGTCATACATAAAGAATTTTACGAAAAATAATGTACCCTAACCTCTGTTCATACGAAATTTTTTCCATTCTCTAAATTTATATCATAATATTAATTATGAACAAAATATTTTTAATCTTCATTTGAATTGACAAGTATTTAATAAACAGAAATTTTACAAATATATAAACGTACATAAAAATTTTTACGAAGAATAATGTATCCTAACCTCTATTCAAATTTTTACCATTCTCTAAATTTATACCTTCGTTATATTAATTATCGAATAAAATGGTTTCAATCTTCGTTCACATTGACAGGTATTTTCCTCGTCGAGAATATTGAATTATGTGCAACGCAATGGATCACTTTGCTCGCACACATAGTATCAGTGAGGTTATGTTATTAATTCGCTAATGAATAAAAAACAATCTGCGCAAATGGATATCTCATTACATCGTGGCGTTTCTAAATGACGAGAAAAAAGCGAGCAAGACATCATAAAATATATACCTTATCTTATCTTATCTAATGCAATCTTTCAAAACGTGGCTCTACAAGAATAGTCTCTAGCGCACGGGATATCTGGATAATCAAAAATTCTCTGTAGTGAACTATTTTCTATTGATACAACATTGACCTAAATGATAAGCATTTTAACAAAAGATTCTAAATCAATGCAATAAGAAAATAAACAAGTAACATGAAATAATAAGAATATCCAATTATAAAAACACACACACATACACACATATTAAACGATATTGAGACGATTACATATGAGAGAATTATATTTTTTCCCTCGAATCTGAGATTTAAAAAAATTTTTTAAATACTAAATTTCAGATTCAAGGCCAAAAATATAATCCTCCACCAGAACTTCATTCGATTATGGGAGGATTATATTTTTTCTCTCGAATCTAAAATTTAAAAAAATTTTTTAAATATTAAATTTCAAATTCACGGAAAAACGTATAATTCTCCCATAATAAAATGAAGTTCTGGTTACAGACGTATGAAGAGTCAAAGTATCGTATTTTCAGATTGTTCAATATTTGATCTATACATTAATAACGCTGAGTATATGAGGAATGTTAAGAACATATTATCAGCACTTACAAGACGTAGTTATTCAAACAGTTGTGGTAAGGATACCTTGATTCTAGATCATCTTGTTTTCTCACATCATTCAATGCTGTAAAATACAATAAATCGCAAAAATATTTTAAAATACTGTAAAACACGTAAATTTTTCAATTAAAACATCACGTTAATAACACGATCACGAGTGAATATAAATTTATGTTTATCAAATTGACAATTTTCCCAATTTTTTGACAACGTTGTTACGTTTCGTCATTTATTTCCAGTTTTATCCGTGTCCACGTATTTTAAAACGAACTGCATATACTTAAGAGAAATTACGTATTCATAAGACGTGTATCGTTTATGCACGCAATTAGGCTATAAACGTATTGCTGTCACACGCGTTAAAGCTTGGAACTTTTTAGTCCCGTCATACGTCATGTGATTATTGTTAAAACGTATCAGTACGATTTCCTCGGGTGTAAGATGCAAATATCTTCCATCGTGGAAGTACGAAAAGCAAGCTCTGAATAGAACTTTTCATAATTACAACATCTATAAATATATATTCGCCGGAGCAGGCGATTTGTTCTCAAAATATCTTTTCCCTATTGTTTTTGAACATTCTATTAGAAAATACGCATTCAATGTAAATCTTGACATTTAAATACAAACAACTGGTCACTTTTGGTATCCGATTCGTGTTCGGGACTTAAGCTCTTGTATTGCTTAGCATGCTCCTAATACAGCACGGGAATAAGAATAATTTTAGAATATCACTCGCAAGTATGAGTCCTTATCGGTAATAAACAGCTATCGAAGCCAAGATAATGGCAGATTTCTAAAGAAAATTCAAGAGAACGAAGTTTTATCGCTTCTTTATGTACAGGACAATGGTCCGATTGTGAGTAAATATTTTTAATTCGTCGCGAATGTTTTTCCAATTAATATTATAATTTTACTGAAATAAATTCGATACAATATCGATTTATAAATTAAGCAATTAAATTGCAAAAAGTGAGGTCAAGATTTTGGAAATTTTATAACGTGTTCAGAATGATTGATTTTATCATGTTCTGTAATTTGATATTATAATTTTACTGAAATAAATTCGATACAATGTTGATTTATAAATTAAGTAATTAAATTGTAAAAAGTGAAATCAATATTTTGGAAATTTTATAACATGTTTAGAACGATAGAAAGTTTCCAAAATATTGATTTCACTTTTTAAATAAATAAATACATTTTTAATACGAAAGAAATAAAAATAAAAAATAAATACATTCTTTAATACAAATTTTTAAATTTTTCTAAAATTCTTGAAAATTTTTTCGCTATATTATTGCACAGTTACACAGTTGATATGATAAAATCAAACATGTTTAGAACGATTGATTTCATCATGTCAACTGTGTAACTGTGCAATAAATATAGCGAAAAAATTTTTAAGAATTTTAGAAAAATTTAAAAATTTGTGTTAAAAAATGTATTTATTTTTCTCTTTTTATTCTAATTGTAAGTATATAACTAGGTACTGTAGGAAAGGTATCATAAAGACACAAGTTTCTATTTTAGTGGTTGTAACAGTCTTTTTCAACGCGGTTTCACTTATTTCAAAAGAAAATGCTCAAACTTTCCATTAACGTGCGTTATAATTATCGAAATTTACTTGCAGACACGTGCAAAACTATATCAATGTAACAAAAATGGAAATTTTAGAAACTTCGACAAAAATTTCTACTATACTTTTTTAATTTTTCTAAACTTTGACTTTCGTTACATTAATATCCACCTTTACTTTTTAAAATTCATAGTGTTTTAGAAGCTTAATTATCCCAACGTATAGCACTCTTTATAAAAATTTTATAAAATATACTGTAAATAAATAGCAATCGTTCAAAGTCAACAGTAACAGAAGTACGAAAATTTCTGAGACACACTGTATATTAAAGGGATTATAAAAATAAGAATATGATTAAAAATTATCAAAATTATTACTTGTAGACACGTGTAAAAACAACGTGTCAATATATAAAAAAAGAAATTTTTAAAATTTCGACAAAAATTTGT
The DNA here is from genome assembly GCF_001483705.2 of Eufriesea mexicana. Lineage (NCBI taxonomy): Eukaryota > Metazoa > Arthropoda > Insecta > Hymenoptera > Apidae > Eufriesea > Eufriesea mexicana. The sequence goes on from NW_016910162.1 coordinate 985,937, forward strand.
ACTATACTTTTCATAAAATGTGCTATGAATAAATAGCAATCGTTCAAAACCAACAGTTGCAGAAGTACGAAAATTTGCGAGACACACTGTATATTAACCTATCATTTAAGGGATTATAAAAATAAGAATACGATTAAGAATTGTCAAAATTATTACTTGTAGATACGTGTAAAAACAAAGTGTCAATATATAAAAAAAGAAATTTTTAAAATTTCGACAAAAATTTGTACTATACTTTTCATAAAATGTGCTATGAATAAATAGCAATCGTTCAAAATCAACAGTAGTAGAAGGACGAAAATTTCTGAGACACATTGTATATTAATCCATCATTTAAGGGATTATGGAAATAATAAAAATGACCTAATCGCTATCGTAAGATACGAACGGTGTTATTTACTGCTATCCTTATCGAAAACCCTTTTGCAAGCTAGGATTACTTCGTTTCCGGTTCTCAGTGAAACGTCCAAGGTGATCCGAACATTTTGGCACGTTGCGCTGTTCGCTTATTGTGTAACGCTTCGTATCGCGATATTACGTCAACATTTCGTCGAGTACACATTGCTTTCGTCGGCCGCCATCGATTTCGCTACCACGAACCGCGAAGGTATCACGAAGTGTTACCTCGAACAGTTTCGAACGACGTGGAACACTGACGCGCACGTATAGGAGTTAAAAGAACAAAAGATCGGCCGAGAGGAGATAAAATAAAATAAATACGGGGAGGCCATAGGTCAATTCAGCCGACTTCGGATTATCAGCATTGCTAATGTTACTCGAGTTAGCGGCGTCCTTTCCTTCGCCACCTAACCTCTTTACGGCGCGGCAAGAGATCGTAACTTGCAATCGAAATGTTCCATATAACGCGTACAAAATGTGTATATTAAATATTCAACGCGTTTAATAGTAATATTTAGTAATAAATAAGTTAAAAATTTTGATTTCTTTTCGATTTTTATTTTTATTTGGAAACGAAATTTTTATATACGCTTACCTATCTAGTGTGATATGTAATCAATGCTTGAACTCGGAAAGATATTAAAAGTTACGTAAATTCATTGCGTTATACACGGAAGTTCACTGTGCATATTTCTTTTTTAATCTTCGTTATAGTTTAGCATTATATAGTATAATTTCGTTTAGCGTAGTTTAGTATTTTGTTTATTGGTTATATTAGCTCGATTCTTATTTAACTTCAAGCGTTATATAATTGTACAATTAATTCTGGAAACATTGAACTGTGTGTATCTAAGAACAGGATTGTTTGAAATATGTATTGTGTGTGCCTTGCAAGTAGTCACATCTAATTGGTCAAAGTGGAAGGTAAACGCCCCGTTTAACACGTTTTCAGTTTTAGCCGAAGTATTGACTAAAACGAATCATGTATTTAGTAAATATTTAATTTTTTAAAGACACCAATAATTTAATTTATTTTGTAAATATTTATTACAAATAATTGGGAAAAAATTACTTATTGATTTTGTCCTAAATCAAAAATTCTTCCGGTTCTTTCCAAAAATTTCGTATTTTTGCATCATTAAAAATATATATATTTAATATATTTAATATGCATTATTTAATAATATAAATATAAATTTGTAGTGCGACGAAAATGATTTTCTTGGTTCTGTGCTATCTCGCGGAACTTGCGAGACGCATTATACATAAACACAAAATTATTCAAAATGGAGTCGACTACTTTAAAAATTCGTTGTAACTTGAGCTTATAATTAAACGAAAGGAAAGTTTCACCAGTGACAGTATGTATAATAATACGTTAGTCAAGTTCAAATCATACTTTCTCCACTAGTCCTATCTGATCGATTTTTGTGGCTAACTATATGGTTCGGACTATATTTGTATAATGAATCGTAAAAATTTTCGTATTCTTCCCATTGCCAAATTCAAATGATCACTATTCGTTTACTATACGAGTTTCAAAATTCGTATGTTGTACAAATTACACTTTCGACTTGCACAATCTTTATTGCAAAATAACGGTGTAATAAAAAGAAAATAGGAACTCAAATAAATTATTAGAAAATTGACTATAGAAATTTTGATATGATATGTGTTGAAATCAAAATATTTACCAATTTGATCTAACTTGATTTTTAATTTTGATATTCTCAAAAATTGTATTATAAAAAAATAATAATCGTTTGAAATTAAACATTGGGAGGAAAGAGAATGCGAATAATACTATACTTCATTGTATAGTGCATATAACTGATATAATTTCTAGAGGACAATTTATACGAAAAAATGAATAAAAAATATGGAATAAATTTGAGATTTTGTTTTCGAGAAAATCAGGTTCCAAAATTCATGAGATATGCATAAATGTGATTATTTATGATAGTATGTGTGTATCTGGTTAACAAATATCGTCATATTTTCTGCATTTGAAAATTAACAATGTATAATAAAACGAAAAATGTAACTTTTAGTATTTATTTATAGCACAAGTATTTATATATAGCACACCCATGAATTTTCACATAGGATTTTCTCAAAAACAAAGATCAGTACAAAAAAATTTCGTTCCAGATTTTCGACTTACTTTTTCATGTAGAATTAATTTTTTATAAATTATACCTCTATAATTTATTACAAAGTATTTATAGATATATTATATCTGTAATTTATTAATTCATATGACACCCTATATAGATATATAAATTGTTTTCTTCAATTGTAGGTGATAACGATATTACGTATAAATTATGTATTATAAATAACTTTATAAATTACAAGTTGCAAATAATATTTGTAGGTTATGTAGCGCGGGAGATTTCAATGCCAAGTTCAGTTTTAAAAATAGGACTTTTTATCTTTAAATTTGTAACATAACATTTACCAAAACAAAGACTAAGACCAATAAAATGAGATTACTTAAAATTAGTTTAACAAAAAGTAACAATGTTAATGGTTATAAGGTAGATTTCCTTTCGAATAATACTGTATAATGCGTCGAGATTGTAATAATCAAAGTGGTTTGACGGCAATAAAAAGGTACGGATAATTAGGTTCCTACATGGATGAAAGTCAACGTTAAATTTACCAAAACTAGCTCCATCTTCCGACAACTGCAAAAGCAAATTGTCCGAAACCAATGTTTTTACCTAGCGTAATAGTTGTGGTGTTAATATCGGTAAACGTTGATGCTACACAGTTCTTTATAAGGTTACCTAATCAGAAGTAATCTGCTTTTCAATTACCTTGGTAATGGGTTTAGTGCTCACGAATACTTTAAATTGCCTCGTTCACTGACGATTATATGCGATAAATCCGAACTGCAAATCCATTTGACTTAAACTGTACTACTTCTGAATTAATGCTCCGCTTGTAGTCTCGTTAAAGCTAATCGTACCTTTACATCATTATCAATGATCTAGGAAAAATTATTTTTCTTTTTACCGTACAACGAGGAAATTGAATCCGTTTCTCGTACGTGCAAACATTGCAAGAATGAAAAAAATTTAATTTTTTCTCGTTAAATTCTGTAGATAAATATGTAAACTATGTACACATATTATCTCTTGTGACCAATGAAAAAAGATTTGTGTATATGTACAAATACCACTGTACGAAAATGCGTAAAAGAAAAGAATTGTACAAAATGTATGTGACAATGTGTGAAACATTTGTAAATATTCACGGAAAAACACATGAGAAAATTATAAAAATGCAAAATAAATTATCATAAAATTACCTGAGTAATTAATTCACATCATACGATACTGCATTATGTAGATTTTGTAGTTTTTTAACAATTCGTTTATATGCTTATTATTAATTACAAACAGTAATTAAGCTTTTCATACATCCAGATAAAGATAACCTCAAAACCTCGAAAAATCGTTAGAGGAATTTGTACACAAAGTATGAAATATCACTAGAAAAGAAACTAGATCTAGTAATTTAATTTGTATTTTGCACTTAATTTGATCTTTTCCATGAAATTTTTCCACTAAAATGTAAATCGTGCAGTTTACGTTCGATAAAAGGATAACAATTCACCTCCATTTTATATTTTTCATCTAAAACGTTACCCAGCTTTGGTATTCCTTTCATTCACATGCCAATGACTTTGTAGGTTATTTTTAATAGCAACATTCTTCGCGTGATCTTATTATAATATTTAATTATCGTTATATCCACTTCACGCTCTTCTCGTTCGTTTTCTCAGTTCTTTCCTTCCTTCTTCTTCTTGTTATCTCTCGGTTTCCTTCTTCTTCGTTATTTCCAACTTTCCGCATACCAGTCGCTGCGTCAATGCTTTCTTCTTTCGAGGTACATAACCTAAGTTCCTTCGCGAAGGTACATGAACGTGACACGTGTATCAGAAGATCAGAGAAATTCATGAATTAACCAAGATCAAGTATAGTAACTAGCTCCGCTAATTGCTTCCATATTTCTGTATACTTTGAGGTGTTGGCTCAACATTGCCTTTGGCGGAGTGGCATAACAGATAAGCGGAGTTGCGGTTTTGTGGGTTATGTTTAATCGAAGGTTTGTAATTAATACGGAAAGGTGTTTTCAATAAAAATGATAACATTTGAGCAATTTCTATATCGATTATTTGTAAATTGAGAACGCGAATAGATCATTCGTAGACTTCTTAACCTCAAAATAAAAATTTGTCGAATATTACAAAAGGCGAGTTTCCAAATATTATATATTAAATATGGTATCTGAATACTGTAAATATTTTTAGTATCAAATATTATAAATATTTCCAATATTGAATACCATATTTCGGTATTATAAATACTTTTAATGCTAAATATTATACTTAGATATTACATTTAAATATTGCAAATATTTTTAACATTTTATACAACCAATATTTAAAATATCTAAGTATTGTATAGAATATCATTGAATAGATTATCGTATTTATTTTTTCATTTTTATTCTGTCTGTATAATTTATGTAAAATTTATACTAATAATATTTTATTTTTTGTAATTATGATTTGAGTCTCTTCTATTAGATAATAACTATGAAAATTATATAACATTCATCGAAAAGGATGGTTTCGTTCCTGGTTTTACGCAATACGAATAATTCTTCGAATAATATTTAACATGAAAATTAATCAATTCGTATAAGAGTTTTCATTCATTCTCGTTACATAAAAAACGGTGAAACGATTTTATCTCCAAGTGTCAATTAATTATCGATACGAATTATGAATCAATGCGTCAATACTACAATTAATTATACGTAGAAATATGTACTTTTGCTATTAATGATTACGAAAGATTGAAATGTGTCAATTAAATATCTTAGATTATAGATCATATTAATAATAGTGCACAAATATCTTGCACCTATATTCATTTATACCTTTTTCATTTATCCATTTCTCTAAGAATAATCTATAATAATTATTTCCTCACTTTTAAATCTTATGAAAAAATTATACCTAATTAATAAAATTCCTTTTTCCGTGAAAAAATAAAATTTTGTTCACAGGGGACTAAAATCACAAAACCTGATTAAACTCAGATAATTTCAGTTAATAAATATACAGGGTGGTCCACGCATTGCGTGCACCTCTATAATTTCCAAAATATGCGTTGCATGAAAAAATTCACAAAAGTTGCATAGTTTCAAAATGTACACTATCTAACGTATTTAATTTTTTTTTGTAAATAAAGGCGTTTCATAGATTTGAAAATCGACTTTGTTTTTTTTTTTTTTTTTAAACGAAATGCTATATTTTTTATATTAAAATATGGATGAATATCGAATTCTAAGTAAAAAAGTATTGACCCTTATTAGTCCAGAACATTATAGTTAACGAGTAATTTCGCTTTATTTGTTGAAAATTTATTTGAGGTGCACATGATGCATGGGACACCCTGTATATACGTGTTACCTAACAACGTAACTGTATAATTTAGAAATTTTAGAAATTTTCCGAACTATTTTCTAATTGAAACTTTCAGAAATTTTTCCACTCACTTTGTAACTTGTCGTTAGAAATTTTTTAAATTTAAATTTTCGAATTACGTAATAGCATTTATAATGCGTAAATCGTAGAGAAACTTTCTGACTATTGTTCCTTGGCTACTTGTACAGTTGCTTGACGAAAGTATGTATTTCTATGTCACGTAAATGATGTTAAAAATTTGCTCGATATGATAAAAATTGCGTTATTTTATGATTATCGCATATAACGATAACATTCATTGATAAGCTGACGATAAAACATACACGAAATCTGCAAGCGCTCCAAGAAAATTTTTAAGTCGTTTGAATTGTGATAATTACGCCTGAAGTTATGTTATGATAAGGATAAGGATACGTTCTTTGGAAAATTTTCAATTTATCACTTGTAACGATCGTACTTTTACTTTATACTATTAGCAATACGTTATAATTCTATACTCTATATCCCTATATAGATTTGTATAGATAGTTCATAGTTGATATACATATAAATATATATAGCTATTATATACATATATAATTATTTGTATTTATACTATATTATAGTAAGCAAATACATTCTACATTATATATATTGTTATATTATTATTATATATATATATTAAACCTATTAAACTTATTAAATTATTTACCTAACCTAAATCTATTAAATTATTACTTATTTATTGCATATTATTTATGAGTATGTGTCCCATATTTTCTCAATACATAGATGATTAAATGCAAATACATATTCCTTTGGATATATTAATATACATGTGCATGCATGTCTAAGATATATTCTAATGGTGAATAATTTTATCTTTAGTTATACATAATATTTAAATTACAATTGTAATAATGAAGTCACATAGCAATATTTGATACGAGCAACAGTATGTGGAAGAAAATAATATTATTGATAGACAATTAAATAGCAACTGCTAATAATTTATCTATACTTATATAATTATATAGCCAATTATATATATTTATGGTTTTCTATATATCTTTATAATTTTAACTATGTATGGCCATGTGTATAAATATAACATATAACATATAAATATAAATATAACATGCCCATATATAGTTAAAATTATAAAGGTATATAGAAAACCATAAATGTATATAATTGACTATATAATTATATAAGTATAAATAAATTACTAACAGTTTATATTTAATTGTGTATCAATTATATTATTTTCCTCCACATAATACTGTAGCTCATATCAAGTATTGCTATGTGAATTCATTATTACAATTGTCTTTGAATATTATGTATATCTGAAGATAAAATTATTCGCCATTAGTTGTAAGCAATTATTTTCCCTATTATTAATTTCACTAATTTCTGATGTCACATTCATTAGAAACAAATTTATCAAACAAGAGTAAAGCTAATATAATATCCCATATAGTAAACAGAATAAAATAAACAAGGTTGAGGGGTCCTTAACTAAAATCACGACATTCGTAATTCTGCAGAAGGCTGTTATGGAAAAAAGAAATTCATAAATGTAGTAAAATATCATCTCAATATTATCTTTTTACTTGCTAAACCATGAATTACAGAATAAACTACTGTAACGAGCTTATCACAGGGGTGAAAGACTCGTGCTACTTACATCAAATTTCTTGTCTAGCGATATAGTCACGAAGATAGGGATAAAAAGTAATCAAGTAGTTATTATATTCTGTTGCTGATAAATACTCGTAGCTTCGGTAATGTAGCTGCGTACACGTTACACAATTATAGTATCTATTAGTTTCAGTAAAGATTATCAGTCCTAATGTAGCATGTCATTATGGTCGAAGAGATTAAACGAAACTTAACGATGCAGAAGTATAAAAGAAAATTCGCACTTCCTTTAATGAAACGAGCGTTTCTAAAATACGTAACCTAACCCCTCATTGCAGGGCGTTGGCGTCGCAGTTGGCGCCGCGTGATAACGCATGCGCATGCGTATCGCGGGATTTACTAGAATATTCAAACGTTAAAAAATAAATATCAATTTCCGATATCTCTTCCTGTCATTCAAACATGAATCCCGATATCATTAACAATTTAATAATACAGTATTTTGCCTCGTTCGTACCGAATTACTATAATTTCACATTTATTATTAAAGTTCTTAAAATACCCTGACATATAATTCCAAAACAATGCTAACGAGGATCTCTTCCATTCAAACCATAATATACTGGATGTCCCATAATTTTTGGCCATATTTAATAATGAAATGAAAACAAGTTTCAGGATTAATATTTTATCTTTTACTCAAATGGTGGAGGAAGTATTTCTTTTGTGAATTAGAATTTACTTATTTAAATTGTTTTATCTTTTAATTAAAATCAAATATAAATTACAATAAAATTTGAGAGCTATATTTAGTATATTTACTAAACAAAATTATTTAAAAATAAGTAGCAGTCGAGGAACTGTCCTTTGAAGAAAATTTCAAATAAAACACTTAAAATAATACATATATAGTACATATAATAGTGGCAACAAAATTGACAAATAATTCAGAGTGCAAAGGGTTAAACATGCAAAACTAGACATTACTGATTAAAAAAAGAAAAACATAATTGACTTGTTGGTATATCCTGTGTACCTATAAAAATCAAGTAATTTTCGTGACTAATAATTTCGTTTATTATTTAAGGTAATAAATATATAGTGGACAGAATTAATAGGACACCCTGTATATCCTGGTTATGACTTGCTATTGGAAGTTTCTCACAGAAATGAGCAAGGTCTTCGGAAGAAACGCGAAGCACCAAACATTAAAGGAGTGAAGAACATATCCAGTTCAATTAATGCAAAATACCAGAGAGTGAGGTGGTATAAAAAGTAGCTCCGATGACGTTGTATGGCTTAGTTGTAAACACCTGGGAATTTATCGACAATACAGACGCATTTTACGTTGCATCAATTGGACTTCGTGTCGCGTTCAACAATTGAACACGTGTTCGGAAATAATCCTCGCATAAACTCGTTGAGAGCATGATGTGAAATATAAATCAAATAATTGACAATTTGATCTTTGATTCGACTTGCGAAACAGTTCCCTTTGTCTTCACATTTTCGTCATTTCTGACAATTTATAATTGGACAATTTGCTTTATTTATATTTATAAAAATATTATAAAATGGTTCGATTTTATTTAATCTTCCGCAAAATATTTTTGCAAAAATTAAAATAACAAAAGTATATGCTTTGAAATAATTTAAAAATAATAATTTTCATCATTTCTGACAATTTATAATTGGACAATTTGCTTTATTTATATTTATAAAAATATTATAAAGTCGTTCGGTTTTATTTAATCTTTCTCAAAATATTTTGGAAAAAATTAAACTAACAAAAGTATATGCTTGAAAATAATTTAAAAATAATAATTTCCATCATTTTTGACAGTTTATGACTGGACAATTTGCTTTATTCATATTTATAAAAATATTATAAAATGGTTCGATTTTATTTAATCTTTCTCAAAATATTTTTGCAAAAATTAAGATAACAAAGGTATATGCTTGAAAATAATTATAGTGCTATATATAGTGCTTTTTTGGTAATTAAGTTATGGTTTGGGATTTTCCTTGTAATCAATTCTCGGTTAATTAGTTTATAATTACATGAATTAATTAATTGATTAATGAAATTATTTAAATAAAAATTGGTAAATATTGGAATAATTTATCACCGATAAATTAATTTGAAATTGAAATAATCAAAATTACAATATGGATTACAAGAAACGTTAATCCTAATGTTGCTTTATGAAATTTATAATTAATTATTATGTTTCTACTAAATTTCAAGCGATTTATGAACATACTGAATTAAACAAGATTGTAATCCATTAACGCGATTATTGTTATCGCGATTATTACCGAGTGATTTAGACGTATGTGTAGTGACAATGCAACGACAACAGACGTAATAATTCAACATTTAAACACTGAGTTATATTTCTGTTAGGATATTTAACATCCACTATAAGTCAATTCACGCGTCACTTATATGAATTTCTATCAATCGTCGCTTAATATCAGCAATCACTTCCAATCAGTATCATCTTAATTAAGTAATTGTAAATCGAAGCTTTGAAATGATTGAACATTTCACTCATAGGAGAACATCTGTTCCAAGTGCCTTACAAGATATAAAATTCATATGTACATTATATACGTTACAAGAAAATATTTAAAATCAAAAATTAAAAATATTTAATATATTTAA
>NW_016910162.1:996180-1015589 GCF_001483705.2 Eufriesea mexicana
ATATAATAATAAATATATAATATAACTATATTAATATAATCAATTTGTAACTATGTCTTCTTATATATTAACAAAGAACACACATTTTTGACAAAAATTTGATGATTTCATGAATTTCTTTTAATACAAATTCTTTTAATTCAGTATTTCATAAAATTCCATTAATATTCCATAAACCTGAATTTATTGAAAATTTATTAAAACACATCCATAATTTGTTTAATTTTTATATAGGAATTATTTCTTCAGTCACATTCGAAAATTTCAAAAATACCTTATAACGTTGTTATTATTGTTATTGTTACTGTTATTGTTATTATTATTATTATTATTCGTCGATTTTTATTTTTCGACATTATTACTACCATAAACAATTAAGATAGATTAATAAAATATTATTATCGAATAATATTTAGTAATTAATAACATAAAATTTAATAAAATTTAATAATATAAAATATATTCCATAAAATTGACGAAAATATCTTCCTTTAGAAAATAAAAATACTTTTTCCCGAAAAAACTTTCTTCCATTGACTCGGGGACCAGGGTTCCCTAAAATACGTGTTACCTAAAAAAGATACCCTGTTTAAATAAAAATACTACACTCTTAGTCGCCCCTTGCGTAAGTATGCAAATTTTCGCTAATATGTACACGGAAAAAGAAATTACCGAAATTTCACGTACGTACGTGATCGTTTGTTTGGGATTAGTTATGTTCGAGTATATACCTGCGCGACCTTAGGCTCTTGTCATAGCCTGGATAGGCATTGCGCAACACGTTAATCAAAGCAGCGTGTAATCCTGAGCCTGTCTACGACAAATCCAGCATCGCAGTCTCGCTTAAGAAAATTGGAAGTTCTGGAATATTTGCCCTTGAAATGAACATTCGTATCCTCGACAGAGCTATTTCGAGCCGAAATAACTCACTATGGAGCAACACCATTAGAAGTTGGATGGCCTCTAAGAGGTCTAATAATAACTACATACCATTGAGAAGTGACAATAGTTTTCACAACCAGTTTTCAGGCAAACTGAAGACTCAATTGATACAAGCAACGTTGAAAGAGACAGCGAAATTAGGGATATTCACAAAAATATGTATGTATATTCAAAAAGAAACTGAAATAAATATTTACACGTATTGAGGAATGGAATGTATCCTGACATGAAAACTGAGGTAATTACAATTTCTAACAATACCTATTCTCACACAAATTGAGATCTTGGTATGTGATAGAAGCAATATTGAGGTTCTGATGTAACTTTAACCACAATAACAGAAATGGAAGATTCTTTAGGAAGTAACTTCGACATTTGTGTAAATTGAGGAATCCTAATATAAATTGCATTAATATAAATTCAATATAATAACAATTTGGGATAATAACCTCACTCATATTCCCCAAATATAATGTAAAAATGTCTAAATTATTGAATCTAATACATCTTGATAGGAACAGCCTTCACCAATACTAATTCTCATACAAATTACAGTGTCATTAAGTGACAGAAGCAATAGTGAATGTGATACTAAAACTCCTATTCATTTGTAGTATAACTTCAATCATATTTACAGAAATATTGCTACGTTAAACAATAAAGGAACTGATTTTGATACATGTACAAAGAATGTAAAGTATCTCACACTAGCTAAAATATTACTAAGTGACAGACTTTGACACATATGCAAGTTAAGAAAACAATGTATCTCACACTAGTTGAAATATTACTAAGTGACAGACTTTGACACATGTAGAAGTTAAAGATACAATGTATCTCACACTAGCTGAAATATTACTAAGTGACAGACCTAATATAAATTGAATATAATAACAATTTGGGATAATAACCTTACCCATATTCACCAAATATAATGTAAAAATGTCTAAATTATTGAATCTAATACATCCTGATAGCAACAGCCTTCACCAATACTAATTCTCATACAAATTACAGTGTCATTAAGTGACAGAAGCAATAGTAAATGTGATACTAAAACTCCTATTCATTTGTAGCATAACTTCAATCATATTTACAGAAATATTGCCACGTTAAACAAGAAAAGAACTGATTTTGGCACATGTACAAAGAATGTAAAGTATCTCACACTAGCTAAAATATTACTAAGTGTCAGGCTTTGACACATATGCAAGTTAAGAATACAATGTATCTCACACTAGTTGAAATATTACTAAGTGCCAGAAGCAAAGTTGAAAGTGACATGAACTTTGCTACCATAATGTATTGCTATCCACACAGATACATGTCCACGTGAGAAAAACAGACTTGGACACTCGTTCAAACTAATGAACCCAATGTATCCTGACATGAACCCGAGATGATAGCAATTTTTTCGAAATTACTTGTTTCCCAAGTCGAAGACGGGAAGCATGCCTAGATGGCGTGACTAATCGTGACACACGTTGCAATCCAATCACGCATACACGTGTTAACCCGTCGATAATCTTCCTATGCCGTGATGGAAATAAATTTCACTCGTAGAATAACGTCAGGACCGCCATCGTCTCACTGCTGATCTGACACCGTTCAGGATGCACCGTTCAACTGCTGCTCGAAAAATGAAAAAAGAAAATATGAAGAAACTAGGATAAACGCGTTTGTTGTACCAGATGTAGCAAACGAGGAGTCGATACCTTGGGTGCAGGAAAAAATGATGAATGAACGAAGAGGTTGTAGGAGTAACGGAGGCGTGTCAACCAACTGACATCACCGCAACAATTTTCTCCGTTGCCAGTGTAATTCACATGTGAAACTGGATGTCAGTGATGCAGAATGATTTCGCAAATGCAGAAACGCTGTTACCAAGAAGCCGTGACAGGTCAGTCTCACGATAGGGTGGTCTATATTTTAGAGGTAGCAATTTGCTATGCATCTTGAGCATTCGATGATGATGGAATGTAATCGTTAATCATTAAATACATCGTTTTTCCTCCAATTGCTCAACTCGCATCCCATAATTACTCTGAAATACTACTTCCTCGGGTAAAGTACTTCATTGCTCGTTTAAAGGCTCAATCCAGTCATCGGGATTTCCTTTTCAATAGTATAGCCTATGTTAATTCCATATCCGCGGAGAATGGAAATCATGCGACTGTGCGTGTGTGTAAAAATAGGACGGGGGAACTGAAATGGATCAGTAACAGTGTTTAGCATGAAAATTATCTAAACGACTGTGCACGTTGTTAAAAATCGCAGAGAATATTAAGAGGATCGATGTCTTGGGGGAAATTAATTCTTCTTATACCTTTTTCTACTCTAACTGACCATTAAATTAACGTTATTTATCCAAACGTGTAAATTCTTTGAAATAAAATCGAGAAATGGATCTAATTTTAATAACAGCCTGATGTAATTACGTAAAATGACTAGGAATCTGTACATTTATCATATTTTGCATCAACATTCCCCTTCTTGGGATAATAATTTCAAGATTAGATTAAGATACCTAAGATAAGTTAATAAAATAATGATTCATTTTTTATTAAAAGTCGTATTACGAGTTTTAAATGTTCATAATTCGAGACAAGAACGCCTCAGAGATATTTTATATCGAATAAAATGGAAAAATTTTGGGATACTTCTTCACTTATAAATAAATCTGATAACAATAAACGATTTCTAATGATTTTATTATAAATTTGAAAGACCAGACGAAAAAAGAAATTAAAATAAAATCGCTTTCTCGATATAACATATAATCATGGGCAAATCAATAGCAATCTTTTGCAAATATGACTGTGGTACTTCGAGAATTATTATAACATCGATTACATGATTATATAATAATTTAAATTTAATAATTACAAATTTTATTAATATCGTATTATCGTGTAATATATAATTATAAAGTTACATAATTAATGACACGAGTACTTTAAAAAGTTGTTAATCACATAAACATTTACGTAAAAATTTGCATAATTTATTGGCAATCATTGGAATATAAATTAGAAGAATTGTTATGAATAGAAATTTTTCAAATGGAATAAGTGTCAAAACAAATTTCTGCAATACTATCTGGGGAAAAAGTATAGTGACGCGTTAGCCTATTCGTTACTTGTCACAAGTCAAAACAAAATAGACCCCACTGACCGACCCTGACTGTCTCGAGGTTGCGTTATTCGATTTCCAGCGATTTATTCTAATTTTAGAGAAACACGGCTCAACTAACTTAATACCGGAAGAAGAGTTTTACAAAAGTCACGAGATGGACGATAAGAATTGGAGATAATCTGCGCAGGACACAGGTATAAATAGCTGTCCATTAGGGTTACAAAGAAAGTGCAGTTAGGCATCAAATAAATGGCCGTGTTACTCGTTATCAAGAAACTAGATTTAGATCAACGCCAAGATTATTCCGGCTATTCTACGTGGCGCGATAAGAAGTTTTAATCGCAGATCGTATGCCGGATAAAAGGAACCGATGAAAGTTCCCTTTTGCTCGACAGAATTTCACAACTTTACCACCGTAAAGAACGTTTGAAAATTCGAAACCTAAAATTATATACGCACTATCATGGTGATCTTCGGTGTAACAAACGAGCAGAAAGTTGACATAGTAAAAGGAGGACGTTGAATCGAAATTAACAGCCTGATCTAGCGTATTCTCACAAAGAGGTGGAAAAGCACGTGTGCTTACCTCCTAGGTCCCAGCAGCTAGGTATCCTGCGGAAGGTATCCTTGGAACAGCGAGGTATCCTTGAATTCTTGGGTTCACCAGCACTCGAAAGGAGAGGAGAGGACCGTTTTGGAAGGAAGTTGGCCGACGACAGTCTCTGTGGAAGAAAAGGTACCGGTGAGTTTCGGTGATGATCGAAGGTCGTTGGATCGTAGTTGAGGACGTAGGGACAAGGCTGACGCGCGCGAGATGAATTCGCGGCAAGATCGAACCGACGTAAGATACGATCTATCGTAGCCTGAGGCCGAGTTAGGACTGTGGACTCTGACAGTCCACGAGCGAGAGAACGTAGTCAGCGGGCAGGCCTGCCAACTCTCCGCTCGCTCGCCCGGCCCCACCACGATTCGCGATGCACACTTGGTAGCGATAGGTGTGCGCGATCTGTCTCGGGGAACCGGTGAAATCGTTCTGAGGAACGCCGATCTCCCGGGTTTGTCCTTTACGCGTGTGTGTCGAAATGCTAGGCAACTTCCAAACGCTACCACCGTTTCTCTTTTATTTTTCTTCCCACCAATCGAAGACCAATCTTTTGTCCATCTAGTCCTCTAATTCGAGCTTTTATAATAATTCGTAGTTTTCCAATTCGATTTAGCTCAATCGAACCTTAATTCTGCCAGTTGACGAATCGATGGAAAGTACAATCGAAGAGATGGCGCGATGATAAACTATAAATACTGTCGGGGCGCCTTTAATTATTCGCTTATTGTTGGCAACCTACGCTACTCGCGAGACGAAAGTTGCACAAGCCGAAATCAAAAGTGATTATAACGCTGTGTCTATTATTTCTTACGCTGTTACACTTCACACCGATGCTACGCGTATTTATGTACCGTGCTTTGTGTATAATCGCACGCAACTATTTAAACGTCATTTAATATACTTAGGGAACTTTGCATATTCATAGTCGCTTCTAGGAAGAATATAAATAAAGTTTTTGTTCGGGTACAAAAACTTTTTCAATAGAGGTGTGAGACAAAAATCGAATTCGAAATTCGAATCTTAAAGGAATTTATGATGTCTAGGAAAAACAAATGTTTCGAGGTATAATTATGCGCGTAATTCGGCTAACTTGGAAGATTAGGAGGTTCACCTAGATTTGATGCCTTCGGGTAATTACGCTAGACAAAGGTATAGTATTCGTATTATCAACGTATTAATTATCTGCCATTATATCCATGTTTGCGAAAGAAATCAGCAAGACAATTAGAAAGTAACTGAACTGCGTTTTAACTGCGTAATTAAAAGACAAAAGATTTTATCGTAACTCGGTACAGTTAGCAATTGAAGTTCATAGGAGATAGAATTGAGATTGATCGTGGTTAATTAAGTAACAGGCTTGCTCATTTTCGCGTGCAGCTATTCATTGTGTTCGTTGTGAAACTTGGAGATACGATTAAAAGAAATATTTTTACATGGCACAGCAGCCCTCCTGGCAGGGCTCATATCCTGCACGGGCAGGCTCCGTAACATCTACCTAAGATCGTACTAAAGATAAACTGCGCGTGCATAAAACATAATTTGCAACGAATGAATCGCAATAAAGCGACCAGTTAAAGCGACTTTACGACCTTAGATAGAAAACACGTTAATTTTTTAGGCCATCCCCGGCAGTCTTGTTTCGCAATGAGCGAACATTCGAACTTGGGGTATTCGATTATCGATTATCACTTATTCGCGTCTCCATCATCTCGAGCACCGGCGCAGCGATGAGAATTCTCCGAGGTGGCTTCTGGTCTATGACTTATTGTTAGTCATATCGACCGACACTCGTCGTATATTTTCTGACCCAGAAAGAGATTCTTGCGAGCGGAGAAGCGGAGTCAAGAAACGAGTAGCGAATCGAGTCGAGCTAAACGACTAACACGTCTATTGCCTCACTGCCGGTAAGCATACGGCTATTACAAATCGACGATTAGGGCGTTATTGCAAGTCAAACATCGTTACGTAGTTGCAGATCATTGCCGAATCCTTTTTACATCCGTCTTTTATCCCGACATGTGTCTCGAATTATCAGCGACGCTAAAACAGAACAGAAAATCAGCACGCTGTCAAAAATTGACAATTATCATTGATATAAATAATTTGAAAGGCCAAATGGACTTTGCCAATTGATATTTAACATAATTCATCGTGTACATAATATTAGAGTTAGAATTATGCTAATGGTAATAATTATAATAACAGTAATAGTTGAATAATTATTAATCTTTTGATTAATATTTTGCAAATTCGAAATTGAAAATTCAGATTATCAATTTGAAAATCTGAAGATATTTTTAAATCGATATTTAATATTCCCCAATATAATTTCTCATATACGTAATATTGGAATTACAATTATGCTAATACTAATAATTATAATTACAGTAATAGTTAAATAATTATTAATCCTTTAATTAATATTTTGAAAATTCAGATTTTCAATTTGAAAATTTGAAAATATTTTGACAATCTATATTTAATATTTCTCAAGATAATTTATCATAAATATAATATTATAATTATAATTATACTAATACTAATAATTATAATTATAGTAATAGTTGAATAATTATAACTATAATAATATAAAAAATTAACAATTGTTATTCAAATAAATAATTTAAAAATCTGACGATATTTTGACAATCGATTGTTGCCATACTCCTGTATAATTTATAACGATATATAATAAATATATTTACTATACGTAATATTACAATTATAATTATAATAATACGAAAATATAACAATTGTTGTTAAAATAAATAATTTAAAAACCTGACGATATTTTGACAATAGATATTTAACATACGTCAAAATAATTTATAACAATATATCATAAAAAAATTTAATATACGTAATATTACAACTATAACTATACAAATTTGAAAAATTAATAATTATTATTAAAATAAATAATTTGGAAATCTGACGATATTTTGACAATAGCTATTTAACATACGTCAAAATAATTGATAACGCTATATCATAAACATATTTAACATACATAATGTTACAATTATAATTATAATATGAAAAATCAACAATTGCGATTAAAATAAATAATTTGAAAATCTGAGGATATTTAACATACGTCAAAATAATTTATTACAACATATAACGTATATAATTATAACAGCTGAAGTGTGCAAAGTATAATCACGATGACACTGAAAGATTAAGAGATTCCACCATCTTGTAGCGAATACCTCAAAAACTGGTAATATATTTCACATAAGTATTATTTCATATCTCTTTGAAATACTGTTGTTATAAATTACATATTCTTAATGGACTCGTAATGTTTTATCTCCAGTATAGAGTCATCATATTGATAAATTATATCAGTGTGTGGAAAAAAGTAGCATAAAAGAAATAAAGGTGTATAACGTGTAGGATATTATTATATTAGAAAACACTCATAGATAGTATACGTTTGAAAATGACTAAGCCCACGTTGTTGATCGTCAACCATCACCGTGCTTCGGATTTCTTTCATACGAAACTAAAGTTCAAGATAAAACACCTCATCGCGTCTACAGGACTTGTAATTTTAGAATTCTTATTATTTTTCGATTCACCGGGAATAAATTAACGTCACGAACGAATACTTATACCGTTCTGCGTTGCAACCTTGGCATGTAAAGCGACCAGTAGCACAGGTGTGAGCACGATATAATATCATTTCCTTTAACATCGTAGCCTGCGTTTGACTTACGAGATGATCAATTATGGTTTCTCGAGAGAGAGGACGAATACAGCGAGTATTCACTAACATCTGCTTGTTAATTTAATTGACAGATTACCTCAGAAAAAGAGAAACACAAGGAAAGTATAGAAGTACATCTTTGAATTATACGAAAAATGACATCGTAATCCGAAGTGCGAATTTTCAAATTTCCAGTACAGACAAGATTTATAACTCTGGAACATAAGTGACGTTGATTATAAAATGCTTTCTTGTGAAAATAAATATTCTACATTCAACGAATAGTTTAATTCGCATATTTGTTATACATAAATATTATTCAGTAAAAATTCCATTCTTTCTATCGTTTTATTATTAGGCATAAAAATTGTGGAAAAATTAAATTATATTTATCGTTTATAAAATAACATACTTTACATATCCACGTAAATATTATCTATATATCTTACTTTTTTCGCAATATAAAAATGGAATTAGAGAAAATTTAATAAATATAATTATGAATATAGATACTAGTTAAAAAAGCTTGGTTGCTTTTAATCAACTTTTTCATAATTAAAGACAAAAATTATGGAATATTTAAATCGTATTAATTTTTGTGGGGAAATAAATGTTGTAAATTGAATGAAAACGGTAGCTTATACATACACATAAATACAATTTGAAGAAAACTTCAGTTCTCCCAATATTTTTTTCTTTATTTAAGGCACAGGGTATAGAAGGATACTTTTATAAGCTGCTTAAACATTAAGTCAAATGCGTGCAGCAAGTAACAATCGTTATACCCCTATCAAGATTAATTATAATACTTCCAATCTCATTAAACTACATAGAAGCTATTACACGACAATGAGATAGTGTATGACAAAATTACCGTAAGAATCAGTGCTTATATCAGAATGGATTGTTACACTAAGTATAGTTTGTACCTCGTTCAAGCTTTTTATTATCTCAAAAACATTTCCTATTAATCTCGATAAAAAAAAAAAATTCTATGAAGCCTCCTTTCCAACGTTTTCTGCAAAAAAAGAACATCCGTTAAATCACATTTCGGTTTTAAATAGATTTTAAATTAAAAAATTACTGTAATTTGACTGAATTTTATATCGTTTAAAATCTGCTAACTAGAATAAAATAACTTTTATCTACAAGTAATGTTAAAAGAGAAACTATACGAATGTGAGTTTTCACTTTCTTCCGCTTTCTTCTTTCGTTCTTTTCCAGGCGGCTTCTCGATACCTACAGAGCATCGTACGTAAGCAACGTGTAATTGTAAAACATCGCTCCCATGTTACGGCACACACAATGAAATCGTTGTGAGCATACCTTTACGCAGTGTCTTAGAGAGAGGAACCACTTAGGTAGAGCCGCAGTAACTCTATAACATAAGCGTGCCAGTTGGTGGCAAATTTGCGGATGCGTGCAATTGGCATTGCCTATGCCCTGCGTATACCTATATGTTGGCAATGGCAAACCGGCTGTCCAATCGGCAGCTATGAAGCAGTTAACTTAATATAGGCGCACTCGGAATGTGTGCCATCGACGACCTCGAGGCCTTCCCTAGGTCAGTGCTAATTCTCCAGAACCGACAACCTCTTCCGAATTTCCGGTCAACCTTCAAGACATAGCCGACGCCGATCAAAAGACAGTGTGTTATTATAACCTATATCTGTATTTTATCTACCTACCTGCCTCTCGCTTCCTAACCCTCTCACTTTACGTGTCTACCGTTCTCTCACACGCTCGCGTTCTCCTTCTCTCTTTCTGTGTCGCAGATATGAACGAAAATCTTCGATAACCGCTGATTCCACGAAGCGATTTCCTACCGATGCGACCGCGTGTATCAGCACTCCGCCATTATTCCCGCGTTCCTGGTAAGATGATGCGACAATCGCACGCCAGAGTGCAGTAATATAGGACAGATTTCGCATGTTCGGAAATACCGTCGTAAGAATCGATCGTGATTGGAGAAATTTTTACTGCGACATTTAAATCATTGTAATAGGAACATTATAACCGGGAATATAGGATCTAACGTTTCCTCAATTTTACATGCTTAATAATATTCTTTGACATGTTATAATAGGAAAAATGTTTGTTTCACTGAAACATGAAATAAGGTTAGTTCAAATAATCAATTTATTGATGATACATTTATGTCTCATCTTTTTAAACTACATAGTGTATTTTTAATACTTTTAATATTTCTAACCTAATTTTTATAGGCTAATGGACATTTTTTATAAATTATTTTATATTATTTTGAAATTTAAAGCGCAGTTTATCAACTTTACTAATAATTCAATAAGAAAATCTATGTAAGGGAATATCAAGACCCACATCATTACGAAAGTGGTTTTGCGTATTTCAAGAATCTGCTAGTTCCTGATTTTCACTTTTAATTTAATACTACTTTATCATGAACAGTTCTCGATCTACGGAACAAGGAATGTAATAATGGCGTCCGTGTTACCACAGTCGAGTTATTTTATCGAAATCTATCAGTCTCGAATATATCAAAAGTCTCGTTGTCTGATTCAAAGAATATTTCATATTTATTCAGAGCTATTCTTGATACCGATGTTATCAGGTAATCGAGGAAGTTTGCACCAAGGTATTTGCACTGCGGACAATATCAATTACTGCGAACTGAAAGTATCCAACTGAAATTGAAACTCGGATCTTTTTAAAATTTAAGGAAATTTTGATAATATTTTGAAATGAAATTCCCTTTCGAATTTTCTTTTTTATCATATTGGATTTTTATATTTTACAATTACTAGCATTTTATTTACTATATAATATTGTATAAATCATATTATATATTGTTATATAAAATTTTGTGTAAATGTATAACGTTGAATCAACGTAAGCGCCATTTGTTTTATTTTCTTTGATCATAGCTATTTCTTAGCCGAGTTGCGCGCTAATGGTGCGAAGAGGGTCAATTTAATCGAGACCCACGGCTTCTTAGTAAATAGAATAAATGGATTAAGTACAGATTTGAAATTCAAACTAGCCTAAATGCTTATTTTTGCATAGAATTTATTATTTTCAAGAGTATCGCATCACGACATGGACGAATTTTCATAAAATCGTCGTTTAAGGACAATTTACACAAAGTATCTAGTAATTGGTGGTACAAAATGGTAGAGGGCGATTCTACGCTTAAAAATAAGTGGAAAAGAAGAAATAAAATTTTTTCGTTCGAGGTTAGGTTTCCGAGAAAACTGAATTTGAAAACTCGTAGGGTGGACGTAAATTTAACCAAATTTTAACTCCGTGGATTTTAGTGTGGACTATTTTTCTTCTTGAACGTTTAAGAACAGTCTGAACAAAGAGATACTACAAATATTTTTGAACTTAAATAGATACTGGGAAAGGTACACCCAACGAATTTTTATTCTTGATTTTCTCGAAAACAAAGCCTCAAACAAAAAAATGTTGTCCTTTCTTTTCAACTTATTTTTACATGCAGAATCATTTCATGGCTTCTACACCATCAGTTATGAGATATCTTATATATATGTATTCAACGTTATACATTTATACAAAATTTTATATAACAATATGTAATATGATTTATGCAATATTATATAGTAAATAATATATAATATATAATGTATAATATATAGTGAATAAAATTAATAGTAAATAAAATTTAAAATATAAAAATCCAATATGATATATATATATTCATAATCCAAATGCAAAAATTTAATAAGATGCATGAGTTTCATGAGATTGTTTCTTCCTTATTAAATTTTCCTCTTCATCTTTTATCTGTATCATTATCCTTTCTAAAGAAAAATATATTATTTATATGTTTCTTTTATGGTTTGTAGAATATATAACAAGTTTTGTATGGAATCTTGCGTCATTGATTTCTGCCTTGATGATTCATCTCCAATATTTGGATATGATCAAACACTTTATATTGTCAACAAATGAAGGAGCGATAGGAAGCTGATAACATATCAAGACCATTTGAGAAATTATATTTATGGTAAAAATATTTAGAAAATTATTACAATAATAAAATTCGTATAATTTATTATTCGATCGTACTAATTTATTTGAAACTAGCTTTCACTTGACAGAGCAAGTTTTTAAATTATCACACAGCTTAGGTGAAGTCAAGATCAATTGCCCTTCTTTACTTTCCAATCTCTAACAGGCTACCAATACTTTCTTACCATCATTCATGTTTGACGTACTCATGGAAACTGTCTAATAGCGAATTTTCACAGAATGAAATATCAAATTCTTTGCTTGAAATAATTTAAATAATTTACGAAAGGTAACCGGATGAAACAATATTAAATGCCATATACAATTAAAATACATCCACGAATTCATGATTTGAATAAACAGGTATGCAATAAGAATCGTTGCTGTACCAAGAACTTCGATGACACTTCTCAAGGATACAAATTAAATGTTAATTTTAAGATTTCTGTAATCGTGACTTTCAGGAAGTACAACCTGTACGCAATTGACGACCATAGTTCATCGGAATATATTTGTATGTCTCTATCATTATAGCTAAAATACTCGAAACATTAAAAACTTACAGATTTTAAATTAGAATAAAATTAATAGGAATAAATGGTTTATTTTGAAAGTGGTACAAGTCCATTTTCTGTTGTTTCGAGAAAATTAAAAAATATAGGTTAATTATATTAAGTCTGGCAATATATAATTTGATTATATAAATTTCTTTTATGCGAATTTAACTAAAATAGTGTATATTTACAGACTGCAGATGGACATACACCACTTTCATAATTAGTCAATTGTAAAAATTATTTAATTTCAATTTCGAAAAATTAAATATCGCTTAAAATATATTTCGTACAAATCCAATTTTGTTTATAAATAATAACAAGAAAGGAAATAGGAGTAATACTTTTATTTTGAACGTTAATTATATTTATATATTGTTAAACTTAACATGAGATATTGGTATTATTTATTTATGCTCTTCATGTGACAATGTTTTAAAATATTCATGATGCACATGAGGTATATAAGGTAATAACTGCTACATATCCATATATTTTTCGTATGTAATAGGCCTGGCATCGTGATACAAAGGCGCCAGGACGAATTTTTCAAATTTTGGCGGTCTTTTCCGATATGTAGGTGATAAATCTAAAGTCTTAAATGATGTTCTCAATTGTCATAAAATAATATCGATTTACTATTTCTTCTTACATATATCACTATCTGATGTTAATATGGAATGATCCATTTTTGGAGGAAAATAAAATAAGTAACCAAAAATAGTAACTTTCGACACGTGAAATAAAACAAATATAGATACCAGTGGTCACTGATCCCGCCATCTGTCTGTGGAAATTGGACTTACACCAGTTTCATAATCAATGGTTACGCAATTTCTTTTATCAGCCAATTTTAAATTGAACAAAGCATTGGTAGTTTTTAAGACATTAAATACTAACTGGTTATAAATAAAAAGTTTACACTAAATTAAGCACAAATCACGTGATATCTCTTTCTTTTAATAAACTTACACCAGTTTTAAAATAAACAGTCGAAATATTGACTTTAATGGAAATTGAAGTTAAACCTATATTTTATTAGTAGAAGGATACTGCAACCTAACCTCGATTCCTATCGTTTACAGATAGCTGTAATGCTGAGTAACAACATGAGAACACGCATTCAGAGAAACCATAAAGGCTGCTTACCATTTCGCTATGTCGTTCGGAAGTTGACGATAAAATCGACGACATAAACATTGCCACCTATGCACGGATCATTATTACAGTACCGTTATTAATGCGAAACAACTTTTGCATAGAGCAACATGCAGTCGACAGGAATCGCACTCTTCAATTACAGACACGTGTGTCATTTCGACGCGAAGCATTCCTTGCTAGCTGATCTAATTACGCGACTGCTAAATTAAAGGTAACCGGAATCGAATCGCGTCCGAGATTAATACCTGAATTTAATTTTAACGGTGTTTCGGTTGTTAGCCAGAGGAGGATGAACGTCAGACGAGGAGGATTAACGCGCTGCTTTACCCTGTCTGCATCGGGGAACCTCGGATCGAGTGAAGACAAATCAAAGGGAAATCTAATCTATCGTCGAAATTGCACTAGTCGTCCGTGGCGGCTGTTATAGATATGTCTTGCGTAACACTTTATTGTAGATACTGCGAGCGAAAGAAACTCGGGTAGAACTGTAGGCTAAAAATTTCATATGGAACGATTCGCCAATTATAACTTGGAGAATATCCTGATGGGGCTGAAAATGAGGAGGTAATTAGGAATCGCGAGGAATAGGTGAAACCATAGAAGAAGAATATTTGGTTGTAATGTACTTTCTATGTGTTCAGTACTATATGTGTGACTAATGTGTATGTACATGTGCGTGGAAACAAAATTTTAATACAATTTTTTATAGCAGTAATAACTGTAATATAAGTAATAAGGAATCACGAAGAATAGGTGAAACCATAAAAGAATAATATTTGGTAGTAATATACTTTCTATGTGATCAGTACTATATGTGTGTCTTATGTGTATGCACATGTGTATGTAGAAACAAAATTTTTATATAATTTCTTAAACTGGTAATAACTGTAATATATAGTGTACTGAGGATTTAATATACATATTTAAGAGAGTATGTATATACATAGTATATATAATATATATTTAAGAGAGTATATATATGTAGTATATATAGTATATATTTAAGAAAGTATATATATATATATATATTTAAATATGTATATTAAATTCCCAGTACTGTATATATTACAGTTATTATCCGTTTAAAAAATTGTATAAAAATATTATTTGCATGCACATGTACATATACATAAGTCACACATATATACACACACACACACACACACACTCACACACATATATATATATATATATTAGAAATTTAAGATACATATCTAGAAAAGTAATATTAATGTATATATGTATACATTAGGAATTTAATACTCGTGTAAATTTAAAGAAGTAATGTATATTATTTTATGGAGAAATAGTATAAACATATTGTTATTGTTTATTTTAGCAGTTTTGTAATGTACTATTTTATTTTTTATTTTGAACAAGCAGTTTTAAATATTTTGCATGTTATGATTATTTGTGAAAAATTGTGCGCTGATAGAAACAACTAATCATTTATTTTTATATTAGAAGATATAATAATGATGAAATATGATTATGAATATATGATTCCATATTTACTGTGGGTATGATTAGATGTGGAATAAAATAATTACAGTGCGCTGTTTCATGAGCAGCGGGCTCTATTTTAATTTCTTCTGGCTCAAAATTCTTCTATTCACATATGAAAATAGAAATATTGTATAAATATTATTCTAAATATATTTGGTCCTTTAAAAATTTATTTTGTATCATGATTATGTTACATAAGAAGGAACATGTGACTAATATATAAAAATAGGAATATTATATCAGCTTGTATTAAATATCAATTACCGATAATGATGAATTGCTTATTCTACTGATTAACATTCGCCAATCATTTTTACACCTTAAAGATGTAATAACGAAAGAAAATTTGCATAAAAATTTACATTAACGTTGCTATTTAAGAATCTTCGGTTATTCGATTATGCGAATCTTCGATTGATCGATTTTGCGAATCTTCTGTTACTTGATTATGCGAATCCTCGATTACTCGATTATGCGAATATTTAATTACCGAATTATGCGAATCTTCGATTGCTCGATTATGCGAACTTTCGATTGCTCGATTATGCGAATCTTCAATTTCTCGATTATGCGAATCTTCGATTGCTCGATTATGCGAATCTTCGATTGCTCCATTATGCGAATTTTCGATTGCTCAATCATACCAATCTTCGATTACTTGATTATGTGAATTTTCGATTACGCGATTATACGAATCTTCAAATTTCTGCTTCACGAATTACATTTCGCAAGTATTTCTTTGTATATATTTTCCAATTATAATGCCATTTATAAGTTTTCAGACTTTCGTTTAACCGGTTTATAAAATTCATAGTACGTGCGTAAGTTCCGAATTTAATTTGCATGTATAACAAGAAAATTAAGTTCGATTTTGTGGAATTACCGTTGAATCCCGATAAGTATATCTCGCATTTGTGAACTTCGACTACATCGTGCTTGGAAACTCAGAGAATTTCGAATGAGTCACATGCAATCTAATCGTGAATCGACGCATTTGTGGAGTAAAATCCCACGATGAGTCTCGTTTCGCTGGTAAAATAAGTGCGAGAAATGATTAATCGAGATTAACGATCTGTCCTTCGTTTATTCGTTCGTTCTTTGGATATCCCGATTTACAAACGATCTTCCTCGTACACGTCACGTAGGTAAGAATATTTCACTTAGTAAAAAGATTTCAAGGACTTCGACTTTCGCTTTACACACTTCGCGTGACATATTTTATCGTGTTCTGCACAGCCGAAAATTTGAAAGCGTATCGCTTACTGCTTCTATATGCGAATGAAGACGGCAGAACATAGTTGCACGAATTGCAACAAAAATCGAATTACACGTCAGAATTTTCCGATAATTTTTTTTTCATTTAAATAGAATTTAACAATTGGCATCCAAAATGAAATACATAACCGTCATCATTCTAAAATATAGTATCTTATAATTAAGATTTTAAAAACTCTTTCTTTAAAAAAAAAAATTAATTTGTATTGAGTAATAATTTTTCAGAAAATATTTTTCTCCGGAAATAATTTTTGTAGTCAAATTCATGTAGAATATGTATAATATGTTTTTGAAAAATTTGAGAAGGCTGTCTATCTGTAAAATACATTTCAATATTTAAATTTTATAATTTATAATTTATTTATATTATTTATTTATAATTTTAATAATAGTATATTTTAATATATAATAGATACTCTATTTTAATAGAGTACAACGAATATTCTATTTTTATAGGTTAAAACACTTTAATTCGTATAAAGAAAGAATATTCAAAGAATAGATCATCATCGTCATCATCTGAACTATAAGTATCCCATATATAATTTCACTTCTTCAATAGACACTCGTATCTTGCTTAAAAATTTAAAAAATAAATTAATATATCTAATATTCAGAAGGAAAAATGTTTATCAGAAAAAAAAATTTAATATAACATGTGTACTGTTAAAAAAGAAAAATTTTGAAGTCTTATTTTGGAATAATAGCATTGTTAAACTAAAGAAATCTGAATCCCATGCACTTTGCGTTTCCTATTTTGCTTACCGACAATTTGAATTTTTGCCGCCAACAATTTGCATAATTCCCGCCAAATCGTCCGCTTGGAAACATGTGCGGTCCGACAAAATGGTCCACGCGAAGGTATTACGTTACGCCCACGTAATATACGGCGTTAACGCGAGAATGTTAAGAGCTAATGGACCAACTTCCCGGACACGACGAGTTTCAACGGCCGTAGCGAATCCTCTGGCAATGACATTGCTGTCTGTCACGTCGAACAATGTCTCGTTATCTTGCTGTATTAACTATTTATATCATTGGGATCATTATTCCCATTATTGTTATCATTTGCCAGTGACGAAACACGCATTTTTCTATCGCGATTACAGGGTTATTTTCTACTGTTCGCTATACGACTATAGTTCCTAATCTGTGTAACTGATTTTTTCTGGAGATAATAAATAACAAATTTATTTATCGTGAAAATGTATCTCGAATTATCTAGCTGTGTACGCGAAATAAAATATGGGAGACATTAAATCATTCTTTTTGGAATTTAATTATAAAGGTATGCAGAATAATTGTGAATTCTTGGATATAGAAAATTTGAATTTGGATAAATTTAACATTTTAACACCATAAATATCGTACAAACAATAGGAGATAGTAAGAAGAAAATTTGAAAACGATATCAGTGAAGGTAGAAAATAATTCAACGACATATACGATATTTACATTACGTTTAGTGGAGATATGGACCGTGGTGGCGCTAGTGAGTTAAGTGGAAAATCCTGTCAAGGCTGCCTTAAAACGCTCACTTGTAAAAGAGTTAAAAATATAAATTTGTGAAGAAAGAAATTATTGTGAGAAATTTTGAAATTGGTACTTCATAAATTATGCTATTTTTTGATTAGAAAGGGATGAAACGATTTTCTCCCGAGAAGATGTTAAGATATACCGATGTGCACTACATTGTAATATACATTATAATCAATTCCTTTCATAAACGTAGCACATTATCAAGTAACTTACAATTTTATTCCAATGATATTCTTCCTGCTTTGTAAATTATAGTAATCATAGTTACATAGATGAATATATTTAGAGTTGCATATCTGTTCATATAGTTATATCTCCTTTTTTTCGACCATTCATAATATCGTATTTTGTTTTACATCTAATTGAATAATTCATTGACATTACCATAATAGAGAAATATACATAATCTTCGAATATCGGAGCTTATAATAATAATTAAATATGAGTATATATTTGCCCAATAATTTGTGCGTATATAGAGAATAACAAGTTATATTTTGTAGCTATATTTTGCACTACCACAAAGTTATATTTAAAAAGAAAATTAAGAATGGATTCGGGATTTAATTTTCGATTCCAACTTTAAAAAAAAATATTGTTATCTATATTGTCAATTATGAACAGCATATTTATAAAATTTCATTCAAAATAAAAATTTGGAAAAGATTAAAAAATAAATTTCTTACTTTTTGATCAGATTTTGTGATTATATTTTATCCACTGTGTGTGACATATATTGATACTCCAAAAATACACTACAACAGGAGTCAAACATAAAATTACAAAAATTAATTTTAGAAAAAATTTAAACTTGGTTATTGAAGCATCAAAAAAATATTTACAAAAAGAAATGCAAAAGAACTTATTATAGTCTTAAATTATACACAGAAGATATACCTTTATTAATATATTTTTATTTATATTTATTATTAATTCAAAATATATTAATAAACAATTATACTTTATAATT
>NW_016910162.1:1015705-1032466 GCF_001483705.2 Eufriesea mexicana
ATTCTATACCTTAAATGTTTTATATTAAATAATATAAGTTCTAATTAAATTTTAAAAAAATTTTTAATATAATAATAATAAAATAGAAATTTATATTATTTATAGTGATAATACTTCACTCTAAGTTATTAGACATATCATAAATCAAGAACAGAAGCATCTTACGCTTCTAGTCATAAGCTAGTGACTGTAACTACTAGCGCCACCACTGAATCTAACTAACAGAAGTAGTGTTACTCATCACAGCTCTTCTTTTCACAAAGATGAAATTTCAAATACCAGGGAACACAATCACGACTACTACCAAGGTTAAAGCTATTGCTAACACTTGTATAAACATAAAAAGACTATATTAATATAGCCAATTGCATACACGAATTAATAATAAATAAGAAAAAATAAATGACTTGTACTACTATAATACAAATGACTCAAACAATTGGTGTCAATTTTAAAACAATTTCATTTGTCATTCCATGACATGAAATAAATTTTCATTTTCATTTACTAATTAAGGTAATTTAATTATACTAATTAAGGTAATAGTAACCTTTTCTATTAATTATTTAGTAATAATTTTACTAATAATTATTTGGTAATTATTTCACTAGTAACTATTTAGTAATTATTGTATCAGTAACGATTTAGTAATAATTTTACTAGTAACTTTTATATTTAATTATGTAACACAATCCAAAATTAAGTAATTTAATTCAAACTGTTGTGATCATTTGAAATCCATCTAGTAAGAACTAAATGTCTGCGAAACTACATCTTCAAATACGTATACCAAGGATTTATTCTAACCTTTGTACTACATTATGGAGCCACGCTGTTGTATTTCAACCATTGCAATCGAGCGAGACGAGACAACAAATCGATTCCTTATTCGATTCTAAAGAAACTATAATGGAACGTTCGCTGACTTACAAATGATATTAACCCTTCAGGGAAAACACAAGATTCCCTGTTTCTTCCTGTACATCATATACTTCGCTAACTTCACCCGATAAATTTTAAAATAACCTTACAATCGACGTCCAATATAAAATCCAATTACGAAAGGATAAGTATGACTCGTAACTCGAAGACAACGACATCAGAAGAATATAGAAATTCTAACCTCAAAACGGTTGCACTTGTGTCGAGTATGATGAAAATAGCGACACGAAATTGAAATCACATGAAAATTGTTTCGAGACAACTATAAACGAAATTGACTGACAACTTTATTTATTCCTGTGTTATACATTTCCATTTACGTGGTTTGATATGTTATTTCGTATTGCCTGAAAAGTATTTTACAGCAGGAAGAAACAAAAAGCATCTTATGCAACATGAATTACGAAAGAGAAGATAAGCTAACAAGAGTACCGCATTAGCATTACAACAGTGCTCCATATCGACTACGTATTGATATAAATACTGCAATTTACAGGTTGTCTCCTCTATTTCTTTTCCTCTGTCGGGACATAATTGCTCCAATTACAATTTGTTTGCATAACTGTACAAGGAATTAAATCACCAATCATCAACTGTAAAATCGTCATTTTTCGGTTACATGTATATACATATGCTATTATGTTATAGGTTTTCTCTCATTTGTACACAAATTATTAATTCTATAGTAAATATAGTTATCAATAGTCTAACAGATAAAACTTTATATATAATGCTTTGGATTGTATTATTTGTTTCTAATGTTACATAAATATTAAATATTCAAAGTTTTGTAAATATTATTATACAAATATTGTAGAAATAGTGTAAATTATACAGAAAAATAAATATTGATAATGACATTTTATATTTTCATCTTATAACATGTATTGCTCTATTTATATACATGAATTACTTTTAGCCATGATTATCATTGAGTTTATATTATTTATTGTATGTAAAAAAATAAACCAAATTATATGCATTTAAAATTTGTTTATATTGCTTATACTATCTTGACTATATTTAATTATATTACCTTTGCTAAGGGTAATATAATTAATAAATATGATTAAGAACAATAAAATTTGTTTATGTTACTTATACTTGTATTACCCTTGCTGTATTTAATTTCTTATTTAATTTAAATTAAATAAATATTCAAATACTTTTTTATATATGAACTATTAGATTTAAACATTTAATTAATTCACCAAGTTAATTAATGAATTTTATTAAATTTAAATTCAGATTAAGTAATTTAAATTTCTATTATCATATCAATTACAGAAAGACAAAAATATAAATTACCACAGATCTAACGTAATTGATATCTCAAATTATAGTTATTTTGTAAGCATTACAATAAACCTCTTGACCAAGAAATATATTTAACCCGATGAGTCGCGACCTTAGTCGATAAGAGCATCTCTATGTGACTTCTTAACACTTCAAGCATGTTGAATCGCAAAATATTGTGTAATGAATCGCTGAACGAGTTGCATTTATCAATTTATACACAAAAGGTAAAACAAGAAAGTGTTAAATGTTTATTGACTTTCTCGCGCATCATACGATTTTGAAAATGATATTAATATTGAATGAAACTATATTTAGCACATCAACAACATGCTTCTTATTTTACTTTCTTTTACAAAATATTTACTAATATATTTCTTAAATTTAATAAAAATTTTAACGAACACTGGAAATCAATTTGGTATATAATTAATTAATATAATTCATTAATTTTTTAAAAATATGTTGCTCCAATATTAATTTGTGACAATTATAAGAAATTAAAAAATTTCTCATTGCAAGAATTAAATATTACTTTTCTAAACAATAAAATAAAAAAATAATGTGCTATTGAACATAATTAAATTCTGAAAGTCTGACGAAAATTGCTTCATAAATAAATAAACATGATTACTAATATATTAAATACCTTGTAGGTAGCGTTTTTATAACTTGTAAACAAATAACGGGATATGAAGCTCAGGCTGGAAGTATCTACGTATATTCGTGAAATCCTCTCATAACTGTAACGAATAACATGGAGATCTTCTTGGAAACATAAATAAATCACCATCCCCAGCTGGTATTTTGCGATCACTTAAGTGTACATTTACTTCTTGTTTTTCTTTGCCACGAGAGGTGCAATGTGTTTTCCCACTTTAAGATATCATTCTTTATCCGAAAACACAAATGCTGTAAATTAAAAAATTTTTTTATTAAAGATTCTAATTAAAGGTTTAATTACGCAGAACTCATTTAATCAAATTTTTAATGAGATACAGACGATGAATGTTATAACAGATACCTTTCAATCAACTTTCCATCTTTGAGAGGTTAAGTGGCTCTTCGAATGTTTCTGTTCCTTTTCTCTTTTATATCTCCGTCTTTGTACCATTCTATTTAAATGGGAAACATATGCGTTAATTTTTGTATTATTTAATGCAGATTATTCTTTACTTAACTTACAAAGCCAAAGTTGATTGGTTAAAACAATTATGTACTCTTCAATACGTTTATCGGTCAAGTTAATTTAAATTATCCTTATACCACATATCAAGTTATAAGATGTATTGTTTATCATATACAGTTACAGGAAATGAATAAGCTGGCCTACTTTGTAGCGACATCTAGGGAGAAGCAGGGCTTGAAAAGAATCTATAATGACAGTTGAATCGAATTTGATCTGACGTTAAATGGAACCCTTGGTGAAACTTGTCACGTTAGATTAAGCTTTAAAATCACGGATATTATTAACTAACGAGAATATCAGCTTCAACAATGAACGCATTGGAAACGATGAGTTGCGAGTAAACACTGTAACATATCCATCGGTAAAAAACACAAGTGATATTACAGTTCTGCTGTAAAGTGATCTACCGTACCTGTAACCACTGTCTGAGAACAGGTGTCTGTAAATAATACATCCTTAAACAAAAATACATAATTCAAGTATTTGACATTCGAAAAAATGAAACGCAATTGATCCACAATTTAATGCGATACGACAATTCTTTTTTTTTTTTTGGTTAGGTTTAACCTACTACGAATTATCCTATCGATAAAGCAAACAATTTGTTTTGGAATCGTAAAGATTTTTAATTTTTCTCTTTTCTCATATTTTTCATTGCAAACTTCAATATAAATTGTGTTATCTGATAAGTATTCTTGACATATCTTGTACAAACTAGATAAAATCTTTTCCTACTTACGGTTTATATTGCGAAAGAATGCCAAGGATTCTTTATCAAAAAAAGAAAACAACTTTAAACAATCCATTTCAATGGAATATTTTTAATACAATATAGTATAGAACGTATACACAAAATCAGCAATCAGTGGCGAAACAGTTGTCACAGTATTTAGATATATGTTAACAAATGGTTTTAATCGTGTTTACTAAAGTATAGAGTGATAGGGTAAACAATAAAATATCGGCACGATATCAATATTCGGTACTACACTGTTTATTGCTGCTAGTGCATTCATATTAACGAATGTCATAGTCTAGCTGAGTGTCATGTAAGGAAAACGAAATTTTTGAATACAGGAATCTGTAAAAAAAATCTGAAAATACATTTATGCAAATAGTACGAAACAAAAAACACCTACTAAGGATCAAACTGTCAATCTCCGATCGGTTGATGCTATAAACATTAAGAAATATATTTGCATAATTTATAAAATAGTCAAAGTACATAACCAGAATCTCTAACTATAGAATCTGTATTTTCTTATTGCTATACACCAAAAAAATCATTACATATGTAACCTAACCTTCTAATATAAAACAACGTTAATAAACAACAAAATCGGAATAAGACTAATGTTACAACCGTAATAATAAACATTTGATATTAAATCCCTAATATAGAAATTAAAAATACATATGTATAAAAATAATCTCTTTAAAAGTAGGAATATTAGAACCTAAATATACATACGTCTTAAATTTTACGAGATAAATCGATGTAAAGCCAAAAGTAATAAAAAAGGTTCACAGTATCCATAGAAGATACATCCCATTGAATTTTTACGACCGCGGATAAATTAAACTGTTTTCTACGCAAGAAATGAGAAACATTCCAAAATAATATTCTTACAGTACGCAATCAAATGGGACCGACGAAAACATGTCAACACTTATTGTTAATCAAACACATACTGCCTGATAATGAAAGAAACCAAACAGTAATGTCGTTGGTAAGTAAGGAAACACCAATGCAATCAGTGCAATGCAGATTCCTAAGTTACTGACAAATAATATAGAAATAAAAGGAAACGCTGCCAAGCTTTAAAAACCACAAAAAATAAATTTATAATTGCTTCAAAAAACGTCTCAATAATCCAAAAAAACAAAAAAAAAACAAAAAAGAAACAAAATTATAAGAAACATACTGGCATTGAAGAAATGATACTAAAATAAAAGAAAATAATTGCTTTTTATTGTATACTTATGACTGTAGATTCAAGAATTCAAATATAGTTTCCTTGTTTGTATTAGCATATTTAATTATTGTAATTAATAATTATTTTTGTATTTCATATATATTGCAAAAAGGTATTTATTAAATAAGAACGTTAATGTCATTCCGTTATAAGAGTACATAATTTTTATATTAACAAGATTTTAGGATGACTGAATTGTCATGAATTATAAGGCTAATCTATAGCGGACGGTTGTCTGCAGAACTTCAAGATTTCTATTTTAACGACACTCTATAATCCAATACATTTTGTTTATCATTTTAGTATCATTCCCAACATTACCGATAATTATTATAACTTAGGGATTAATTGTAATAGTGGTTGAAATAGAAACTAAATTTAATTATGAAATTAGAATTAAAAGCATAAAATAAAATATTTTACAACTACAAACGAAGTATAGAATTCTAAATTTCTGCAGCCTTATAAAGATTATATCAAACAATAGTTTGAAACTGTCGTTAATTCTGTGTAATATTATTTTCCTTTATTTTTTTCTCTTTTTGATATATCCCAACTGCATAAACAAACTTTCTTCCGCAAAACTATTAATGCAAGAAATCTACTTTTACTATTAAAAAGATATGAATAAAATTTTAGTTTATAGATTTCTACATAAAATTATTTTTAAAAATCTGAGAAAATATCATTATATTATTTGAAAATTATTAAAAACATTTGTATAGATAAAATTCTTTTGCCGATTAATAGTTGATATAATCTATGAAAGATTACCTTGGAAAGTAGTTTATGTAGATGAAATAAATTTTTTCATTAGCTTCGACCTTCTGCATGAATTATTTCGCAATGAGGTATAAAATGATTAATTTGCAAATGAATTATATGTAAAAAGAGTTCAGATATTCCATAATAGTCCTATTTACCATCCGAAATCTATATCCGTGTTGTAAATAGAAGTTTCCTCTACTTTTTTTCTATTATAAAAATTATATTATAGATGGTGCGTCTGTACAGAGAAACAATAGTGGATAAAAAACATAATTCATTATCGATACCATCTTATAAGGTAATAATAATATCTGTTCGTTTTACAGGAAACAGTGTATCCTACTATCAATAAATGCGGGTCATGGTTGTAGATAAGTTTAAAACTGATGTAACGTCAATGTGATTCGAAATATTTACATTTCTAATAAAGAGATCATACTCTTGTATGCACTGCATGATTAGAAACATATACCTACTGAAAGTCATATTGACGTCACTTTAACGACCTGCATGAGCCTACACGTATAAACATTAATAGTAACAGAAATGTGACAAATATGTGTAAACAAATCTGAAATGTATGCAAACCAAATTTGAAAGCAAATATAAAAACAAGGTGGAATAAGAAAACATTTGAAACCTATACAGAAATGACGTATTAGATGCTTTTATTTTTTAAGAAATCATAAAACCACCAGTATCTTTTAATTTATATCAAATAAATAATACAAATTCCAATGGGATTATGAGAATGTGTTAATAAAAATAATTTTAATAATTTATTTCACACGTCTTTGAAATGTTCTCAAAATACAGTTTAAAATGTGTAAATATATAGATGTTAATATAGGAATGTAACAAAATAAAATATTTTTATATCGATTGATTTTACCGACGTTAATAGTCGGATTGAATGTAATTCCTAACCCCACCGCTTTAAATCGTAGAAGGCGCAACGAAACCTTTGATTCTTGTTATTCGATCGGTATTTCAGAACATAGAACATCAAGTTTTATAAAGTAAATACGTCTATCATACACCTCGTTTATGGCTGAATTTTATCTATAATTGCTACTAGTTTATGAAATAATATTTAATTTATTCATACATGAAAATATTATTTTATTAATTTAAAAATGGAGTCATGTATATACTGATACTGATAAATAATAAAAGAAACACATCAATTTGTACCTACGATAAAGAATGAACTAATGTAATTAATTATAGTTAATTATAAATTAATGAATATTAATATTTTTATTTATTAATTGATTTTTGTAAAAAATATAAAACATTTTCTTCCGTTCATAACATTATATATGTAAGTAGAAGTTTCAGGTTTTACATTTTTAGAAAATAAAGATTGCATTTATCTTCTTTCTGTAACTTTTTACATCATCGTGAACACATAACTTGAAAGAATATTATTTTTACAATAAACAATGAAATATAATATTCATAAAAATATGTCAAGAAATATTTTTATATAATTATTTTTATAACGAATATATTCGATTATTAAAATTTAGTCAACAAAACTAATACACTCTCTTAAACATCATTCTATTATATCTATGCATATACTGTACAGTACGTGTACAATTATTTTCAAACTACACATCAACGAATCAAGATCGAAAGGTTTCAGCTTTAGATTCGCCAGATGGCAGAACGGCTGTCACCTGTTACCTGAACTTTTACCTGTACAACTTTAATATCAGGGACTAACCGACCAATGACGAGCGACCCTGGGGCCTCAAGAGTCCCCACTCTAAATTGCCGCCTGGCTCGAGTGCAACAGGCTACGTAGTTCAGAAATTCATCCGCCGTAAGCACGAAAACGATTTCTAGCGTCAACTTTCGGCGCTGCTTTCATCGCATCTACGTTGCATTATTGCATAAGTTCGCGCGCGTAGTGTACTGATCTTCGTGGAGTATCAACAGTGAAAACGAAAACAGGTGAGCGATCTCTCTAAATTCGTTAAAGCTTTTCCTATTGTAAAGTGGATACGACAACCGTTCCTTCGTTAAAGCGGTATTGAATCCGCTATTCGACTAAGAGGAATTTCTCCAGTGGCACGCCAACTAAGGACATTTCGTTGAATCGTCTTTAAGGATGTGTATACTCGTGGGTGTATTTCCATTAGCTACAGCTTGCTTCTTGGATACGTGTTCTTTCTCTATATATTATCGTGAAATTATACAGTCACCTTAGCCGTATTTTACGATTAAGGTCACATGACTTCTCGTGTATTTATTGCTGCCATGTTTGAAGAACAGTCTTGCACGAGCCATAGTACCGCGTTCTTCCTGTATTTTTTTTTTTCACGATTTTTGAAAATTTTATTCAATATCGTATTATTTTAAGCAAGCTCATCAAATTTAATTTGATAATTTGAATTCATTATTCGTAATCAGAATACAATTTCGATGTTGCATTATCAAGCGTAATTCAATATTTTAGAAATTGGACAATAAATTTAGCAGGAGAAAATTTAAATTTAAATTTAACGAATTGACATATTCTTTGTGTAATCTATATCAACTTTTATCGATTATATATTAATTAATATTTATTTAGGTGAAATATTAATTATATAAAATATCAAAAATTTTACATAGGTTATAATCATGATTACATTTGTCACTGAAGAAATATTACAAACAATAATTGTTGAATGCATTGAAAAATATTTACGAAATGTAACAAATTTAGAATCTTAACTAAATTAAAATTCAATGGACAATGAACATAACCACGATTCATGAAAAGTAGAATGAATTTTAAATTTCCTTTTATTTTGTAAGTTTCATACTTTCATTTCCTATAACGATTTTACGATTAATAAGGACTTACATAACGTCTAGAATTACCCAAATTTACTATTAGTTATAAAACACGAAATTTTTGCAAAAATTTTTGTCGATTAATACACAGAATATCAAATTTGAACAAAATTTCATTTAAAAATAATATCAATTAAATTTCATTGGTGTTATTAATAACTTTAAACAACAATTTAGTTCCGCTAACTTGCCTTTCTGTACATCTTCCTGTTTCCTGTTTTATATCTAAATAATTATTCTTCACTCAAACAGTGAAACCTATATTTTAATAAATACTTCGTTAAGAAATAAAACTTTCATTTGCAAATATTTAAAAGATTATAATTTATCTGGAAAAAATTTTTTTCGTATTAAAATTATTTCAATTTCGGACATGATTTTTTCGCGTGATATTAATTAACCAACTGTAAATGTATAATATTTAAGCAACGTATAAAAATGGATTATTTGGCAACAATTTAATAGTTTATACGGGGTTTCGATAAATCTGAGCACAAAATACCAGCAGCAACGTTAATCGAAGTAACCAACCATAAATTTGAAACTCGTAGGAAGATTAAATCGTAATATGACTAGGCACAGATGTGCGGCTGCTGCTGCTGCTGCTGCTGCATACCTTTGCATGCGTATCAGGAGGCACAGATTAGTTAGTATTTTTGTGTCCTCATTGGCGCCGGCCAACTATGAAACAATGAAGCCGATAAGAAACGAAAGGCAAGGTAACGCATTCGTAACAAGAATTCGAGCTGTTCTAGAATCTTCTTTCGCATTACTATTGAAATTTCAAAATTTTTCAGAACATTAACCTAAAATGTCAACCTGAAAATCTTACGTATTGGATATATGCAATCTAACTGTAAATAATAAGTATACATATACAATTTGTACTTATTATTTTATAATTTATTTACTTTCGACAAACAGGCAGATATTCCAGAAATTTTATTTGAAACAAAGACAGCGGTAAACAAGATCTAAATATAGATGGTTATCTAGTAACTTTCTGTTCAAAACAACTACACTGTGTTGGTGACTTGTTGCCATCAATTTAATTAAATTCAATTGCTCTCAAATTAGAAGTTAAACGCCATTTCTTTTTTTATTTTAGTACACGGTGTCATAAAGAATGCGAATTTTAAATTCATGTGTCACCTTAATTAAACCTATTAAAAAAAGAACTAGATATAGTGGAATAGGAAAGTAGGACATATTTTAATAGAAATGTAAGGCATTGACATATTGAATGAATCTGAATTGAATATTTACGTTGATACCAATTTTTTCTTATTTATGTATTATATATATATTCTACATAACATTTTTTGCAAATTAAATTATCAGTGTA
Organism: Eufriesea mexicana; assembly: GCF_001483705.2. Classification (NCBI taxonomy): domain Eukaryota; kingdom Metazoa; phylum Arthropoda; class Insecta; order Hymenoptera; family Apidae; genus Eufriesea; species Eufriesea mexicana. Next base: position 1,026,072 of record NW_016910162.1, read on the forward strand.
TTTAAATAAGCCTACTATTATGAATAAATAAATAAGTTTAATTTTATTATTTTCTTGTATAATCAGATTTTGCAACCACAACGTGACACAAGTAAATTAAATGGTGTGTTGATTAAAATAAAAATGGAGAATCGTTTGGAATAAAAAATTTCTGCAAGGACTTAACAACTTGGGTGGCATTTATATCATTGAAACTGTTGATTCTGCGAACGCGTAGTCATAGTAAATGAACATTAATATTAATATAAGGCGGTAACATTTTTACGTAAGCAATGCATATGTCTGTCGCAGCATAGTAAAGGCTCCTGCAGACGATCAGATTTGTCTCGAGGCCTGGCCACGCGACGAGCGATGTGTTGAAGAATGTTCGAAACCTCTGCAGCGTATATAGTATATGGACTTTGTTCTAGCGACTAAACTAGTCGCAGGATTTCAAGACGGAAGTCCAACGATGGCTTCTTAACCTTTTGCACTCGAGAATTTTTATAGTAGACAAGAGTGAAAGTTCAAAGATTTTCAGCTATAAAGTTGACGTTATCTTTTTAAACGGTAAATAAGAAATTGTGTAATAATTAACACGTAAAATTATTTAATTTATTTTAATTATTTAATTAATTAATATCGATCTTCAAAATTTTATTTAACGATGACTGAAGGTCCCCTCTCGAGTGCAAAGGGTTTACACTGCGCAAGCGTATTCGAACGCAAACATGGAGACGACTCTTGGTCGCCTGCCGACGGCGAAGCTCAACGGGACTGTATAACACATTTATCCGGCTTATCAGCTAGGTAATCGAAACTATCGATACTCTGTTTTCATCACCAATTATCCATCCGCAGAAATTATGATAGAAACGAATAAACACGACATCCAGGACTGTACTGTTGAAGAATGGAAAATATATATTGCTTCTTGCATCCTGGTGAATGTGTAATCCAAAAATCTAATTTGCAAATGTACTGAGGTCAAGAGATCCGAGGATTACGAGGATATCAGAAAATCTTTTCTAATAACAATATTGAAGATAAAGATAATCTACAGAGGGAAATAAGAAAAATTTATGATTAAGTGTAGAAGTGGACTACAATTCAATACAATTCAATATAATTTAACACAATTCAATGTAATTCAACACAATTCAATATAATTCAATACAATTCAATATAATTCAACACAATTCAATACAATTCAATAAAATAATGAAAGCAAGGTTTGGCATTAAATTTTATAAATTATCTGATTAGAAGACAGATAGATACAGACCGGAAAGGAGAAATATAATCCTGGACCTTGTAGTACCAATCTGAGAAATGAAAGCAGAGTAGAGAATCAAGGATATTCTATTTTTATAATTAATTGGTACAATTCCCCAGAGTTTCAAAAATTATATAGAATGGAACATCTAAAACAAATTACCTGGATAACATGTTTGTAACAAGAGAAAAAAAAAGTGCAAGGAAAAAATTGTTTGATTTCAAAAGGCACGCAATGCGATGTCAATAATTTTTTTCTTGATGGAGGCATAGAGGAGACACGAAGGTCAAACTTGCTTTTCTAAGTGGAATGATACAGTTTATTATTTACATTCTGATAAAGCGTTTTAAAACATATACAATGACTTATAAATGAAAGTCGCACGATATCAACTGTAATAGAAAATAAATTGTTTCAAGTCACTCTTCGAACATTCTCTAATACATCACTTGTCGCGAGGCAGGCCACGAGACGAATCTCGTCGTCTGGAAGAGCCTTAAGAGCAGTCTGTGACAGTCCACTACGTTAATTCAACCAAGAAACAGACCTACCGCGTATTATTCTTTACAGTGTATTTGTGACGAAAATACTTTGACCAGAAAGTCAAAAGCTTAACGAAAATTTTATAGGCGGTGAGTTACAATTCTTTGGAAATTTAATTTGAGTATCAAAAACTTAAGTTCTATCCTTTATCTTAATCGACTATATTGGAAATAAATACGGAATAGGTTAACAAATATTTGGCAGCTTTACAATAGTTAAAATGTAGATTTAATTCTTGTTAGTAAATTGCGTTTTCTGAAGCGTATATTTATTTGCATAAACGAAAGTATCATATTTTAATTTTAATTTCATCATTGTGTTTATATATTCAATCTTAAATAAATATTAGAATTACAGAACGTATTGAAATAACAGAGTAATATGAGTATTGAAATAACATGATTAATTTTCTTTTAACATTGTGATTCATAATTGTAACATTAATAAGATATCAGCTTTACTTTTCACAGTACATTAAATGCTATTAATCATGAATAGCAAATTTTACAAATTTTCATACAACTTGTATTGCATACAATTTATTAATACATTAGCAATCTTCATAAAGTCTACAATTAAAATTGAATAAAAATGTATGTAGATTAATATAAAAATTCGTGCACTGATACAATATTTCCATACAATTTCTATAACTGAAAAAATGGAATATAAAATTCAACAATACAATAGTTTTTATACTATGAAGTTAATTAAGAGATTAAAATTAATCTATCTTAATATAATTAAACAACTGGTTCAAGTTTTATTACATTCCAAAAGTATACACAAAACACAAAAAAGGAAATAGAAGAAAAGATGCAATGCTCAGTGAGCACAGAATAAAACTATACTTACCTTTATAAAATCAGTTGTCGCCAAGTCGCTTAGTTCGCTGTGTCCACAACAATGATATCGGCGGAGGAATGCTTGCTTCTCTAATAATATTTCGCATCCTTGCGTCGATTCGCTCGATTGCGCAATAGCAAGGTCAGTGTCCATTCGTATAGTCTATTTTTATCCAAGGGAAACTCTGAATCTTGGTTTAAGCCACATCGGTGTTAGCGATTGTGAAAGCGGGCAGACTGCACGGTATGACGGTCAAGGTACGAGCGTCATCTCTCTCATAACCTATAACGACATATAAAGCTGCTACTCTTTTTAATTATCCAAACCGAATTCGAAATACTTTATGAATCCCATACGCTTTGTGTCGCTTTACGAACGCTCTCTTTTTAACTTCCAACAAAACGTTAAGGCTCGCGCACAATTCGGTTCATTGTTCGTATACCATGCGCTATCGAGTTGCGCAAATCTTTTTGGTCGCTAGATCGCGCTCGCAGTCGATAAATAAACGTCGTATATCGCAGTGAGCTGATATTTTTCGCTTCGTAAAGTAATTGTGAAGAACTGGAATTATCGGAACATTGTTTGACGTTAGATAAGTATAAATATTATTACATTGCTCGATTATATAATTCTACCGAAAAATTACTGTGATGTAGACTGTAATGATATAACGCAGAACATTTCGCCACAGTTGAATATCAATTCACCATCTGATTTGGAGTATGAGTCAGAACAGCAAATGTGTCGTATAAACCTGCCTATAAAATTCCGCGCTTAAGCAGATGATAAAAGTTGTTAATTTTTACCAATTTCAACGTGTTCTCTCAACAAGTGGTTTTTCAACGTATTAACCGTTTCAGTCCCAAGCAGCGCTATCATGCTCTTCAGATTTTGTGTCAAAAAATCACACTGTGCATTTCAAGCGCTATGGGCAACTGACGGTGCTATCACTGACTGTCGAAGTGGCAAAAGAAAAGCACAATCGCGTTACCTAGCACATATTATATTATATGTGCGAAATATAAGTTATGGCAAGCGCTATCGCGCCGATTGGGATTTTTGGACGTAAAATTAAACAAGCGCTATCACGCCGTTTAGAATTTTTCGACATAAAATTAAACAAGCGTTTTCGCACCGTTTGGGCTTTTTCACACTCGATTAAGACAAGAGCTATCACACTGTTCGGGGTTTTTCGACCGTGTTTTTTTAAAAGCCTCTGGGATGGTTAAGTTGTTTTGAAAGAGGCTTATCGTAAAATTAATTTGTAAATGTATTATGCATGAAAATATAAGGGAAAAAATTTCGAAAAATATAATATTCTCCGTAATTTTTTAAAAACACGATAAGCTTACAAATTAATTAAGACTAATACGGATAGTAAATAAATAATATTTTGTATGAAAAGAAGCGTTAACCTTTCAAAAATAAATTTTAAAAAAACAATTTATATAATTTTTAATCTTCAAATATGAAAGTATATTCGTTTAATTAATTTATTTTGCATAATACAATATTCTGTATAAAAGAAGCTTAACGTTTTAAAAATAAATTAGAAAAACAATCATTTATCTAATTTTTACTTTTCAAATATAGAAGTATATTCATTTAATTATTAATTTATTTTGTTCAGTGCAGTATAGTTGCTAATGACATCTTATCTATCAGATGGTAAATTTTTCTTCACTCATGAAATAAAATAAAAGAAAAAAATAAATATAAAAAAGCTAGACTTAAGTTGAAACGGAATTATTTTTTCAAAAACTAATTTGATTGATATAAATTAAATGAACGAATTGAAAGTTTACTGTCAGATGCAATATAATTATTACAATTGATCTACTTAAGAGTAATGACTCAGTACCCTTACATCAGATCTTAAGTCGTTAGTGCTCTACATAGGAATTATAAAAATCGAGCAATATCACATGTACAAGCAGTCAACATACTGCATACCAACTTCTCTCAGGTTTTCAAGTGATTGTGTTGGATCATAAAAATCACCAGTGATACAAGTTTCAAATTTATCGACAGACTTAAATCGGGACAACGGATCTGCCATAGGTCACTTTGCCAAGTTCTCAAGGTATTTTTGAAAAAATCCAAATTTTATATTCCCATATTTCATTGTGTTATTTGACTGTAACAATCGGGGAAAAATTGAATTGTAAATATTTCTGTTTATTTATTACCGAACTTATTATTAGCCATATTAAGCTCGCGATATTTTTACAAATCTTTCTATAAATAATTTATCTACTTCGAATGAAAAAATATTTACTTGCCTTCTTCGTTTATTAGGATACTATTTCTATTTTTAAAATCGTTTCGAAAACATGTATTCTTGGCGTACCTTTTGCTTACTTCAGTTATAACGAATTCGATATTTTCGTTTCTCGAATGATAATTCTTTAATTCTGTAGTGAATTTATTTGTTTGTTAAATAATCAATAATTAATAATCAAAATAAACAGGATTAACTGATTTCATTACACCAAATTTAAAATTGGTTTCAAAATTCAAAATGTTTTAAAATGTTTTGACACTCTTTACATTCTGATGGATTATATTTATTAAGAAAATTGTCTAAAATAAGGAAGGTATGACAAAATTTTATATCCTAATTTTTGGGGTTTTTATATGGTTTTTATATTTTCCATGAACGTGATTTTATGTTACGTTCTAACAGGATTTATTTCCATCTATTTAGCAACATGGATTGTTTCTTTATTGCCATGTGCATTTCACGTGTCTTCTTATAGCGTGTCATTACGGTGATACTATAAAGTCGAGTTAGTTACGGATAAGTCCTGCAGATGGCTACCAAACAGTCGCCATTACTTTCTTCGGGCAAAGTTTGGTTATGTGCATCTTTACCAGGTTTCCAATGTTTTCGACTGTCATCAGTAACGAAACGGTTTAAAAATGGATACTGTTTATTTCTTTGAAGTAACGAGCTCACTACCTCCCCCCGTCTACCCATCTGTGTATCGTTTAACTCATACAGAATCCATTTGGCTAGTTTCTTTACTTCTCTTGTTCGTTTCAACTGACGCTATTCCTTCTGCTATTTATTGTACATTATTTCGAATACGTTTTCTGATATTCCACTTATTTATTTTGTAGCGAGAAAAATATCAATCTTAAATTTCACGAACTAATTATCCAAATATATAATTACGTATTTGTTCAGGTTAGGTTAGGTTGTTGTAATTTATATTTACAGTTTCGCCTTTTACATTTATTTTAAGAAATAATTTAAGAAAGTATCATACGAAATTAAAAATTGTATAACTATTTTGACTATTCGTGACTACTAAAAGTGAGCTATTAACTTTTCTTTTTATAAATCTTGTTAGCAGTCGGTATATGCACATTATAATCATTTTTTTTTTTCATGTAACTGATAACAATTGACGAGACGATAAAATTTAAATTATGATATTACCTCGAAAAGAAATTGCCTATTATACTTACAAACACGATAATAATCAATTTTTCTTAATTAACGGGTGTAAATAAAATGCTTTTATAATAACCGTTTTATTTATTTTTAATGAAAAAAATAATATTATGTAATACTATTATGTATATTGACAAAATTAAAATAATGCACAGAATAGTTTAATAAAATGGGCCCAGTGATACAACTTCAGGAAATTATAATGATAATAATTAATAAACTATAATATAATAATTAAATATATAGCAATAATAATGATAATAATTAATAAAATGTAATATAATAATTAAA
>NW_016910162.1:1034047-1035517 GCF_001483705.2 Eufriesea mexicana
TTAATAAAATGTAATATAATAATTAAACATATAACAATAATAATGATAATAATTAACAACAATTATTAATAATTAATAAAATGTAATATAATAATTAAATATATAACAATAATAATAATAGTAATAATAATTAATAAAATATAATATAATAATTAAATATATAACAATGATAATGATAATAATTAATAACAATTATTAATAATAATTGACACATTAAAAAATATAAAATGGATTCCATAATAAATTGCTGGCCTCTTATTAATATTGGTCTCGTGGCTCATATAATTAAGTAATTAAATAACATAATTGCGTAATTATGAAGTTATTGCAATATTGAAACAGATTTTATGCTTTCTAAATTATAACTTCTTTACACTTGGTGATTTCTTCACGTGAAATTCCAAACCACGTATAGAGGAATAAATCTGAAACCGACTGCCATATGTTTCTGTCAATAACATGATATGGATTGCACAATTTTTTTCAAGTATATGCTTATCAGTATACAGTATACAAGTATATACCAGTATACGCAGTATTTATTTTTTGGAGGGGGTAGGATGTTTAAATGCGTAAATTATGTAATATACGTCAGCTTATTATACTTATGCGTACAGTCTTGCTCTACAAAGAAGATACATGGTGTAATCTTGTTTAAATTACAGGACGATCGGTATTTTATCGATCACTTTCCTGTTGTATAATTTTTATATAATACCTACTTACATCCCCTTAATTTCTTATTCTTATTAACAATAAACCTCTCATAAATATTATTCAACAAAGTCCTCTCTATACATACACGAAGACCCATCACAAAATTTCAATCTTTATTTTCAATTTAACAAATTTGATGTCGACACTTTGTAAAATAGTAACCAAATTATTTAGATTTTTATAAACATTTTATTTAAAACAATTATTTTGAAAAATTGTTATAATTCGAAACCTCGGAAGTATTGCTATTCGAGTAAAATTTAAAGTATACCAGTAGCAGTATAGTTAAGTATATTGCAGTAATTACACTACAGAAAGTATTCATTATTGTACTGTATTGTAAAGTATACACTGTAATTTATCGTACTTAAATCAATTGTTTAAAGAAAATGACTAATTAAATGACTAACGTCTAAGTGGCTGAAAATCCGTGACACTTGGATGATCTTCTTTAATATGACTAATGTTTAGATACTAACATATTCTTCGTAACATATCTCTATGGAACAATAAAAATATTTTGTATATTTTGTGTGTGTGTGTGTGTGTGTATATATATATGATATTCAACTAACTAGTATATTATCACATACTATTATTATATTATTATAGTATTATAATATTTAATATATTATTACAATTATTATATATATACTATATATAATATATAAATACAATAAATTTATAAATATGAAATCTATATCGTGTATATATATACATATATACACTAATATTCAACTAATTAACATATTA
>NW_016910162.1:1035630-1062506 GCF_001483705.2 Eufriesea mexicana
AAAATAAATAAAATTTTTTTATTCGAAGCTTCGTTTTCGAGAAAATCGATTTTGAATATTCCCCGAGTATAATATATATATATATTATATTACACACACATATATATAATACTTATATATTATATTCTTAGATATGTACATTACATGATTGGTTCATTGTAAAAGTAACATAATAACACAGTTTTGGTAATTTTTATTTATCATGCACTCTGAATCACTGATCACAACTGCTGTTTGGTCCGAAAAATCTACAGTAACTGTACGTTGTAGAAGCCACGGGAAACACGATTTCTAGACACGGCTGATATACTTGTGCGAATGGAGTTCGGTTAAAATCCCGTCTATTGTGCGTTCCATAATTTCATTCTGCTCCTGGTACTTTCAGTCGAGATCAGAAACGATCGTTCCCGACCCCTGAATGAATAAATACCGAGTGGAAGAGCCGGTTCGCCAGATGCCTCGATTATCTTCTTTTTTCCCCCCTCTTCCCTTTTTCTTTCAGCTTATAAACACGATACTCCAGTATCGTGGAAAGTGAGCTTTTCCTGGCGAAATCCACTTCGTAGTTCATTTCATTAATCACCGATGAATAATATCGCGAAATATTATTAATGCTCTATGAGAAATCGTATCGAAGTTCAACTATACGTATTAAACGCAATTAATTCGTTAACTTGGAAAATATACTTTGGTATTTACGCCGTATCTGAGATTCCATGGTCGCTCATTCGAATTAATTTTCTCGCTTAGGGTTAGTCAGACTGACCGACTTTTCTTGTTGTAACGATATAAAGGGTGTCCCAAAATTCACGCGAGAAGCAATCCTGATAGAAAATACAGGTTTTTAAAAATTAAAAATTGTAAATTTTTTATTGATTCACAAAGTATACTTAGTATCTTTTTTCTTTTCGTTGGCAACACTTTACCGCGCAAATGGCGCCAAATTCATATCTTACGCGAATTTTGGGACACCCTTTATTATACTTCTCGTAAAAATTCTTGGTTAATAAATTCTTAGTCATAAACTAATTAGTTAATAATTCTTAGTTAATAAATAAATCATAGTTATATCACTGACGTTATTACTTTCTTCATCGATTTATTATTTTATTCCATCTCTTGCATTTAATTATTATTATTATTATTTTATTAACCTTTTTTCTTTTCGTTGGCAACACTTTACTGCGCAAATGGCGCCAAATTCAAATCTTACGCGAATTTTGGGACACCCTTTATTATACTTTTTGTAAAAAATTTTAGTTAATAAATTCTTAGTTATAAACTAATTAGTTAACAATTCTAACTAAGAATTATAATTATAAAGATTAGTTAATAATTCTTAGTTAATAAATAAATCATAATTGTATCACTGGCGTTATTACTTTCTATATCGATTTATTATTTTATTCCATCTCTTGCTTTTTATTATTATTATTTTATTAATATAATTCCGGTGTTACAATGTTATTTATAAGAAGATTGGCGTTAAAAAATTTTAACGTCAGCTATTTACGTGCACGTTTTACGGTATTGCAATTACGTAGAATCTCATTTTATTTCTAAAGACGGTGAAATCCGAGTGAAATTTTTCCCGATTATACCTTCTTCGCGGATTTAATAGTTGGAAAATAACGTCTATCGATATTGCTTCACTAGATAATGTAATGACGTAGAATAATGACTCACGCTTACGTACGCGTATTATTTTTCGAAATACAAGCATTACCTTGATCAAATTTATTGTAATTAATATCAATTAAATCGTGTGACAATTTCAGCGATATTAATTAGAAAGAAAATTTACCCCATGATAAGGAAAATATAATTTACAATTGAAAACAGAGATAATTAAAATTAGTACGAGTGAATATATGTGAGTGCAAAAATTGTTTCTTTAAAGAACCAATTTCAGTGAAATTATCCATAACTCTAGTGCACTGTTTAAAAATAGCATGATCGGTATTGGATTATTTTTCCTCTCCGTTGAATTTCCTTCCTCCATTTAATCCGCTGCGTATACTCGCAGACCTAAATACCAAGGAAAATTGTTAACTTGCGAAAATGCTCTTCTTCGTAAGAATTCTTATCGTAAGAGGAAAGATATAGCACCTGTGAAAAAGCGACATGAAGTAATTATAATCATGAAATACCACCTCACCAAAGATACCGTTCCGTGTGATGAGCATTCGCTTCGAGAAAAGCCGCACCGACGTTATGTCGCATTTTCCAAGGTCCTCGAAAGAATAATTTCCACGTTTATCGTCTCAAGGGAAAAATACAGAAATTCCTGTCGGTAACAAAATTATTACGCGTTCGAACTGCAGTATTAATGCTGTCGTGACTGAATCTTTATTTTTAAATATCGTACTTGCTTATGGATTATCACCTAATTTGCACTGCGTAAATTTCTAGTTGTGTGACATTTCGTGGTTGAGTCTCTTTTCCGTTTACAAACGCTGCTTTCGATATTAAGACGTCGAAAAATTCGAGTTAAATTAATTAATATGCACTAACAGTTCGTTCTGCGAGATATTCGATGCATGGAAGAAAAGGAAAGGATTTAAAATTCTGCTCTTTGTCTTTCTCTTTTGCCGATGAATATCACACGTTATTTTCAATCATTTATATCAAATGAAACGTATGTATCGCGATGTATCTCTTTGAAAATTGTGACAGATCAATGACGTAGATCGATCTTGGCTAGTGATAACAGGAAAGGCATTAATAAGAGTCTTACGAGTCCATAAATCTACTGAAATATTTTTCAAATTTCCGTACGAGGTTTAACGTGACTTCTAGTTAAAAATTTTACCAATTTTCATATATTATATATAACAAAATAATTTTCTCACCTTTATGAATAATATAAGAAAATACTGTACTATGCTATACTATAATACTAGTACTATACTATAAAATGAAAATAAAGATGTTTGCATTTTATTAGAATGAAAGAAACTTCAGGAAGGATAGAAAATTTATTTTAAAAATATCTAATATTAATATTAACAATTATTGTTTCGTTTAATTTAATTTTATATCATTAATTGTTATTCTCCATATTGGATTATTCGTGTATCGTTGATCAATTTATTAATTTTGGGACGATGAAAGTTGAGAAAGCAACGATATAATGGAAATACAATTGACTCCATCATTCGACAGAAAAATTATCTTAAACACCAATTTGTTACTATGTCGTACAGGTAGGAGCTTAACGAGTTCCAAACAGCATGCAGAAAAATGCATTACATATTTACATGTGCAAATTACGACCTCAAACATACAGATACAAAAGCGAAAAAATGCAATAGTGTAGTCTCAGACAAAACAAATATATTATCAGTACATATAAGATAAACGCACTGATAAGAATGAAGATAAAAACCTATGTATATTTTGTGATAAAACGCGGAGGTAACGGCGCACTAGTGAAAAGGTTTAATGGAATTAAATTTCAAAATGAAGAAAAAATTAACAGCTAATCGATGAAACGCCTTTCGTGATTTTTACAATTTAGTTATTTCTAAGATTTTAGATTTAAATGATTTTCTGTGATATAAAAGTTAAGTAGACTTTCTAATAATTTAATTTGGTTCCGTAGTTGATAATGAAGTAAATAAAAATAATAATTATGTTTTTAAAATATGCTATTGGTGTGTTAATTATTGCTATTTTTAATTTTGGTTCGCACGCGGTTTACTTGTTTAAACGTATAAAATGATAAACTGGAAAAATGTAGATCACATAATGCATAAGTACATTCTCGTTGCTCGCCCTGCCATTAATTCCGGATACAACAATGACACGTTACGTAAGCGACTATTATCATGCAGAAACGTTTACACGGTAGAACGAGGACGACACTACCAACCGAATCAAAAACGTGTCTTGTAGCTGGAAGTCGTAAGCAAATTCTTAAATTTAATATTATATACCGGGCTCTTACCGACAGATGAAAAAGTAGATAAGAAAAATCTTTATCTCGATCAATTTCACGATTGAAAACTCATTGCAAGAAACGAGGAATATTACAGAAAATGCTTTATTACGTTTTATTTAACTTTAAATTCCACTGTTTAATATATTAGATTCGGTGAATTTAACTAGGCTATTCATAAAAAATAATCATTTAGAATTTATTTGTTTAACGTTGTATAGGCGTCTTTAATTATCAACAATTGATATATTATTCTGTATGTATTACATTAGTTCTATTATAGAATGTTATATTATACTTATATACCGTGATAATATTTAACGTAATGAATATAATATACTTGTACTGTGAGGTATTTTGCAATATGGTAATACCAAATAATCGCAGAATACTAAAACAGAATAAGAAATGGCAGTTACTATTGTTACTGAAATAAGGAATATTCATGAATTTCGTTGGTATTCAGATACATCTCTTACACGTTTGGTGTGCATAAAGTCCGATTTTAGCGTTATCTTATGTAGATATCTCTACCTCATAATCCTTCCTTAGTAGTTCCAATTTCCGCCACCAAGATGCGCTGTAATACATCGTAAAATCTCTGGAAACGAACATTTCCTGTTCTTGTCATTAACCCTTCGGCAGAATATCGTTATTACTGGCAGAATATCGTTATTACGGAAAGAAACTAATCTCATAACCAAAACGAAAATGTACAAAATTTCTGAGGTAATCGTTCTACTTTTCGATAATTATTTTTTACGTGATTTTTTACGTCGTAGCGGAAAGTGTAATCGATCGATTGGAAAGTGCGATCAATTCGAGCCATCTATAAAACGATAAGTGTGATTAAAACTGATTTTAATGTACGTGACATTTAATTAATAAATATACTGATATTTAATTGGAACGAAACTCAAAGAAGTAAATACAAGCTTATGAAATCGTTCACTTTTACTGTTATCGACACCAGATTGCGGCCATTATGTTATAATAACGCTATCTAATAATGTTTCTCTGTAGAGAGTGACATACGAGCCGGCTGATTTCACAAGAAATCAGCTTACGGTCATACGACAAATTGGAAGTACACACAGGGGTTCGATCGAGTCGATATGTAATTCTGACTAGGAGAATGCTACGATACAACACCTCTTCGAAGGACACTACCTTATAATAACCGTCCAGCGCACGCTGGCGGAATGTTTTCACACAAAATATTTTCTACAAACGTTATTTTGCTCTACGAGGTACAATGTCTTGTAATAATTCTTCAATTTTGTGGAAAATCACTTGCATCTCTTTTTCTTTTTCTTTTAGATTGCGCAATAATAACATTTTAAAATAAGGTTATAATTACAGGAATGAAACCATTATATTTAATTAACGAGAAGTATCTTTATCTGTTTTCAGAAAAATAACGATTGCTTCTTTTGATATTTCTGTACTTATTCCTGTACTGGAAGTTTTCTGAAGATTATCTAATATGATTAGTCAGAGATATCTTGTTATTTGTACTTTTCAGGTCGTCGAGTTAAAAGACTGTTTTCCCTAATAACAATATGAAATTTTCCCTGGATTAATAATATGGAAAAATGAATGCATAAAGGAAATTTTAAGAATGTGGTCATAAAATGTTTCCCAGTCTATCTATGCATTTTCACGCCAAGCCGTTAAGATTAATTGCAAACTGTCTACTTGGGCCAAGGACATTGTTCAAAAATACCAATCTTAGGGTTTACAGATTCCCTTCGGAACAGAGTGCCTGTAACCCCCCTTTGTGCGTGTTTGTTGCGCCTAAATTGAAATGGAAAAGCAAAGGGGACCACCTGCGTTATGCTCGAAGACAGGTAACTCTACCTGGCTTTAACCGCCGAGATTTTTCGAGGGTCGAACAAAGAACCCAGCTGGTACTCGTGCACCCTGTGACCTAAGCCCACCTTCCACCTCTTAAAGCGACATTCACACGTATATACACTCTCGCATAAAAGTATTCGAATGCTTGCGTTTGCTACCTTCAACTTTTGAGTGAAATATATATCTTAAACTGGCGTGTTTAAAATGATATATAGCAAGAAGATAGTCTCGAGATAATGTTAGTAAAATTAAAAAATAATTCACGTTTACTGGAAACACGCACTATCGTTGGGTCACAAAAATATTCGAATCCCGTGTGGAATCTGTATGATAAAAGAAAGGAAGTCTAGAGAAGATTATATCAGTGAAGTTAAAACGTAATACAACGACATATATAATATCTACTGTACATTTTTAACATTAGTAAATAGCTTCGGTATAATGTTGCAGTTATAGTAACCTTAAGGCGAATTTCCATCGATTGAATGTACTAACTTACCGATGGTACGTACTCATAAGAGAATATCGTATATACTATTGAATTACTTTTCAATTTTACCAATATAATTTCGAAATATTTTCTTTACTGTATGTTATATTAAATATTTCAATTTAGCAAGTGTATCTCATATTCTTAAAGGTGAAAAATGTAAGCGCTCTGGTACTTTCATATATTATTGTATACACCTGACTGTTTTAAAACCCACCATCTTCGAATCACATTCTATCTACACAACGACTTTTACTGTCTGTTAGTCAGATATGCATTTTTAGCATTCTTGCTGATGCAGTGAAAGATAAACTTTTTCGATTCGTAGTTTACTTGGAATTTAGCTTCATCAGTATATATTGTACAGTTAAAATGTATATTTTTCGTTAGGCAATTTTAACTCTCAACGTTTGTACTACAAAATATCTTAAAAACTTGACGTTTCTGACTGCAATTTCTACAAAGAATTTTTTATATTCAATGAAAAATATGATTGTAAAAAAATATTCTATTGCATTTACATAATTGTACAGATTAAATCAATTGTAAGTGGCTCACTCTAAAATCAAACTAATAAGTTTTTGAACATTTCTTAATTTTAATCAAAATACACGATTAAAGTTATTAATTCTATATTGTCAATAATTATTATTGATTCTACAGCAATTCAACAATTGATTTTTCTGAATTCGATCAATTTGGCTTTTGTGTAATTCGTTTATTATTGCTGAAGAAAACATTTGTGCTGCATTTGCGTTGTGTCACGATGAAATGATTTGTCTCATTATAAGTGGATTTATAGGGGAAAAAAGAATGCGGTAGTTGAACATTGAACATTATAATCATACATGTGCTGACAATGATACGCGTTCTAAGATAAAACAATGGTTGTATCGTAGCTCTATCGTGAGTAACAACGTTGAACAATGCATTTACATTATCGAAATATTATTTTATCACATTTTGACAATGCTTATCGAAACTGTTTTAAAACGATGTTGTCACAATGAAGAAAGTAATTCATTTCATAAAATTTAGTTTTAAAAATTTTTATCAGTTTCACATTGATGTCACATGTTGATGTATATATAAGATAACATTAAGTACATTTATAGGAATTTATTTGTTTATCAATTATAGTGGAACCCTTCATTTTTAAAGGTGATATTTGATAAAAGGCTTTTTTATTTTGATTTCACAATAGAAGCTATCATTAAATGAGATTGTTTACATATTAGTATTTATTTTTTATTCTTGAAAATTGTGAATCAACTTTGATAAAATTAATTGAATATCTAAGTTTAGTTTAACTAGATAACAAGATAAGAAAAAACCTGTTGATTTTTATAAAACAAATTTCAAATTATATATAATTACCATTTAAAATAGTTATTGTATACTTATAAAATGTAATATACTATATAGTATGAGTAAAATTAATTGAGATTAATTTAGTTAGATATATATATATATATACACATATAAGAAAGATGTGTAATAATGATAAAAATGTAAAAAAAATGCACGTGTACAGAAATAAAACACAATTTGTCAAGTTTCTTTACTTTGAAATTAATATATGTATATATTAAGAAATATAATACTTTGATATTAATATGTTTGTTGTGTATATCTTGATACACTATATGAAACACAAAAGTCAAGCTAGTCAGCACTAATAGTCAGCACCATTAAAAATTCATTGTAAATTATGATAAATATTAACTACAGTATTCTCCATGCATGCAGTATCAAAATCAAAATGCAGTTCTTCTCTCTGGTTCTGTTTATAATTCCTTGAGTATCTCTGTTATTTAACATAAATAAGACATTAACAAGTATTTTTAATGCTATGAATAGACTTATTATCTCAGTATCAGCTATAATATAAATTTATTAACATCTTGAATTTTATTCAAATGAACTGTGCTGTAAACAGAAAAATATATATAATATATATAATGTGTATATATATAAATAATATATAAAAAGAAAAAAAATATATATTTATATATGAAATTTTATAAAAATTATATACTATAAATATATTTATTTATTAGCAATTAGTAATCAGATATATATTTTTATTTGTAGTCTATAATTTATACCAAATTTGATACACCTATCCTAGGTATCCCTAGGCATCCCTAGGTAACCCTAGGTAATCCTATTCGATTTCACTGTTCCACATTTTTAAAAAATCATCAATTTTAGGATTTAAAAATTATTCAAACACTTCCAGTCACTTTACAGCCACTTTATTTCAGAACACTGTATTATCTACAGAATTGTTTTATTAAAAGAAAATAAAAAATTGCTACTTTGTGTTAATTCTATATGCATTCCATCTATCTTCTAACGATATCGTTCTGCTGTAATAATAGATCTAGATAACGGAGAATATAAGAATGGAATGTAAATTCTGCAGGCGACTGCCATTGTTTTCGTCACATGGAATGCTATTCTTTACGTACATTTTGCGTGGGTCTCCTTTGTGAAGCAATTATCCTGGACATTTTCCAGTCGTATAATATTATATCTGTGAAGTAACTTTGTCAGCTATGTGCATCTAGCTAAAATTAAGCTTCTGTATACCGTTTAACTCGCGTGGAACTCATTTGTCTATTTTCTTTACTTTTCTCATTTGAGCCAACTGACGAATAATAATAGACTGATCTTATATAATAATAATATTCTTCTGTATAATAAGATAAATAAGCAACGAGCGTAAAAATAATTAAGATAAATATATAACACTAGATTCACAAATAAAGATAATAATTTTTATCTGCAATGTTACTTTATCTGGACTGTAAATTTGTTGTGTGTTATTTTCAACAATACCTCTTAAAAGATTATTATCGATTATATTTTTCGACCTTCTTTTCCGTTGATTTTCTGATGAGAAATCACTATCTTGAATTATACAAACCGACCATCCTAACATTTTACATGATCAATTTATGTTAGTCAAATTTATATACTCGGCAACTCTTCAGCCACTCTTTTCTAATTGAAGTAACTATGCTAGTTACTACTAATGTAGTAGTAATTTATATTAATTACTATATATTAGTATATTATAGTATTAATATATATTAGTATTATAGTATATATAGTATATTATAGTATATTATTATAGTATATTATATGTTAGTATATTTTTGATATATACTGTATTATGAGAAACTCTTTTTGTTCTAATATAATTGATAATAATTGATAAGTCAAAATTTTATGGATGATATTGATCCCAAAATTATGGACCTGTGATAAATAATGGTAACTGCAATTTACTAAAGAGAAATTTTAGTGAAAGTAAATAAGTATATGTAATTATTAATTATAATTTCCATCTGATTACGAATCAGTATGAATTAGAAAATTTTTAAAGTATTTTTCTTTTCACTTCCTCTTTCAATTTAATCCAACTTAAACCTTATTAATTACTATAAACATTTGTTAATTCGAAATTTTTTTTTATTAATTTTATCAAAATCGGCTAATTGCTGCTCAAATTTTTATACAAATCTACGAAATAAAAATGTGAGAAGTTTGTATTTCAAAATTTATAAACCGATTGTCACGTTTCAGTGAAATATATTACACATTGATGATAAATTTCGACAAATTTTTTAAATAAAGAAGCTATTAAACGAATAATAACATTTAGGTCGAATAAGTTCATTCAAAATATTTTTTAGAAATTTTCATCCTTGAAAATGAAGTGTAAAAATAGAGCAGAGCACTTGTTATTGATGTAAACTATTTAAAACATATTTTTGATATATAATATAATATTATAAGGAATTACTATTAATTTTACTCTTTTATTTTAATCGTTATATTTTTTTATATATAATTATACTATTTTATTACTATTTATACTTATACTATTTTATTATTAATTATAGAAAATTAATTGTACAGATAAGTCATAGATTAGTGACGAATTGAAATTTTGTTTTTTTAAATAAAATTGAAATTATTGAAAATTGGATCACGTGGTATGGATGGTAAAAATTGATCTTTGACCTTTTGGTTCGTTTATTTTTTTCAAATACATAAAACAAATATTTCAATTTTTATATAAACTTTATAATAATTTTTCGTGTGAATTATGCAATATTAATAAAACAATGTTTTCATTTACAGGATACAAAATGAAGGTTCTAGCAGCTCTGCTGCTAACAGTGCTGTTATCTGGAGCGGTTTCTCCGAGTAAAGTTTCCTTAGACAACGAAACATCATCTACGCATGCACCATCTACAATTGAATTACGTCTGTACGATGATGACAGTGCGAATTCATTCGAAAAATCCTCGGAAAAATCCCCTGCTGTATTAGCAAACGAATACAAGAAAGATGACAAATCCTCTCCGATTGATGAAAAAATACCGTCAAAATTGAAGAAAGATGATCTTCACTTTTTGAAACCGTTCCGTGGGCCTAAAGAAATGCTTTTACAAGAAATTCGTATTTTAAACGAAGAAACGAAGGTGATTTACAAATTTGTCATACTAATTCAATATACATTTGCATACTGTTCTATATTATATTTAATATCGATATATTCATATTTATCGTAATAGCAATAATGAATTTAATAATAGTTAGATACAGTAAAAATATATCTTGTAATACGAAGCCATCGAAATATTCGAATAACTATAAGCATTCCATATTTAAATAACGTTGGTATTAAAATAATTACAGACTCAAGAGGAAGTTGCACAAACGTTCAAGGCGGAAGCTAAAAAAATTAGACCATTAAATTTCTCAACAACAGCAAAACCAATCGGTGCTAATAATGCAACAGAAGAAAACAGTGGTATATCAAAATGGGTTCCAGACGAAGATGTACCCTATGAAGATGACATAAGCGAGGACGAAGAAGATGAAAATGATGATGAATATGATGATGGTGATGAAGATGACGATGAAAACGACGACGAACCCGAGTATGATGAACAAGTGATGACACAATGTCCCGATTATTGCAAATGTGCTGGAGAATATGCAGCTGCAACAACTGCAACGTACGTCTTTGAGCTTAATACAAATTAAGTTTTTCCTTTGTGTTAAAGGAAGACAAAAATACTATTGATAACACGATATTGACTTAATAACATCATGAGTATTATTAACACTTATTAATTAAAGAACTTAAAAATTTGTGTATTAATATATATTGTTGTTCGTTTTCAGATGCACTAAATTTGTGGAACAACAATTTTTTGGCACAGGTATCGTTCATTTGCGTATAGAGAATGCTGGACAAATTCGTCTTGGCCCTCTTGCATTTCAATCACGAGGGTTTCAACAGCTGGAATCGATTGTGATTACTGATACGAGAATAGTCGAATTAAATCAAACTGCATTTGACGGCATACCGTACTTATTTTCTGTCAATTTGACACGCAATGACCTTCAAGATATTCATCCAAGTACTTTCCAAAGTAACATGCAGTTATCGTTACTTTGCATTTCCGGAAATCCATTGAAGCATACACAAGATTTAAAATTAGCGAAACATGGCTTGTTTGACGCTCCATCGGTTACAGAACTTGACTTTTCCTTTAATGGTTTGATGAAATTAAAACGTACAGTATTCTCAAAGATGAAGAGTTTGACCTATATTAATTTAAAAGGCAACAAATTGAAAGAAATTGATAGCGCCACGTTCAACATGTTGGAATCACTTGTGGAACTAGATCTTTCAAATAATTTATTGAATGAAATCCCAGTTGATCTCTTCCCTAATAACGACATTCAGATGCTTCGTGTTGCTGGTAAGATTATTGTATTTAATGATATAAATTTTAATGTTAAATTAACGTAAATATTTTTATAAGAAAACTGTGTTGGGAGGATTATTAATATATAAAACTTTAAACGTGTATTTAATTTTTAGGGAATAATTTGATATCTTTGAACACTATACAAGCATCAAAATTGAGATTATTAGATGCTTCCAATAATAAAATCAAAGTAATTGCGAAAGATGATCTTTCTGGTGTACCCTCATTGGATCAACTGATGATTAGTTCAAATGGCCTCAAACGAATTCATCAACATGCTTTTGCTAATCTTGATCAACTGAATCATCTTGACATTAGTGATAATAAACTGACCTCTTTAACAGAACATCATTTAAGAGCTAATTCAAGGTTACAAGTTCTATTGATGAACAACAACCCTGAATTGGGAACCTTACCAATTTTCAAAACATTTGGTTTTGAGTATGATACATACAGGTAAAAACTTTTTTTTAATTTTGTCATACTTAATGTTGATTACCATTATAATTATTTCAATATTAAGTAAATATACATAAAGTAAAAAACATATGCAGAAGCGAAAAATAGACATAAATTCTTAACTTTATGAATTAACTTTTTGTAACTTGTCTTTTCGTTATTGTATATAGATATAATCACATACAGTAACATATTACAATATGATAATAAATTTTCCAAATCTATGTTAGAAATAATTTAAAACATCACAATTTAAATCAATTGGTAAGATATTTGAGTATAATTTTTCGCCTTTGTAATATTTCTAAAATATTTTTCATCATATAAAAATTCTTTATTTTTCTTAAAATATTCGTATAATTTAAATATATATAATAGACTTTATCTAAAACCATTGCAGTTCTGTATTCCATTAATTATCATGTATCAATACAATATTATTTGTACTATAGTACAATAATACTTTATATTTTTTTTAAGCAATAATTTAAATATACTTGTGAATCATTTGGTATAAGATGATAAAGCTATATTTAAAATTAATGTTTAAATTGGATATTTTAATTTTGTTTCAAAACGATAGCTAATAACATTAGATCTGAAATTTTATTGACATACCAATACAAATAGTTAACTCAGTTATTAATTTTATATTTATACTATATATTAAATATATCTTTACAGTGTGTATCGATTTGAATGCTCAAATTGTGGCTTGTATTTCCTCGAAGAAGGAACATTCAATGCTATGCCAGCAATAACGCAATTGAATCTATCCAGAAATCGCCTGATGAAACTTCCAAACGGACTTCTTTCTCGCCTCTCATCTTTACGAATCCTTGATCTTTCTGACAATATATTTAACACTTTAGAAAGCAACATGTTCCGCGGTGCTACCAGTTTAACTAAAATCAGTCTTGCGGGTAATCCTTTGACAACATTACAAGTAACGCCGTTCTTGATGGCTCCTGGTCTTACTAAACTTGACGTAAGCAGATGCGCATTAGAAAAAGTTTGGACTGTAACTAGTGCTCAGTTGACTGATTTACGGTACGCATTTGTCCTATATTTTTATTGCTGAAAAATTTCGCAATTTCTTAATTTATTTTTCGAATAAATCATAACAACCATAATATTATCAATATCGTAATATGTTTTAGATCTTTATCAGTTCGACAAAATCTTCTTCGTCGAATAACCGTGGAAGAATTGAATGCAACGCCCAAACTTGTTAGTTTGGATTTATCGCACAATCCTCTTAATTGTGATGTTGACTTTAACGAAGCTATACAATGGCTTACAGATCATGCTGTAACGCCAATTGAAACATTAAGGTATTTATTAAATATAATTAATTGATATCTAACTAATAATTGTAATTATCGGTTTAATATATTTTAAAAATTAATTTTATAATTATAAAAATGTGTAAAGAATTATAAATTTATATACGTCGAGAATATTTTCAAAAATATTTTTACATTTTCTATAATCACAGAGTACGATACATCATTAAGTACTTTACATTATAATCTTTATATACATATAGTAGAGAAAGGTAAGAACTATATAGAATATATTTAAAAATATTAAAAGAATTAAATTTTTGAAAAAGAAACTATTTTAAACTATTAGACAATAAGTAAGTAATGATTTTGTATAATTTTTCATAACTCACATTTGTTTTTTATTTAGACAGGCAAGGTAAAGAATACTTTTTTAAGTTTTTTTTTTTTTATACAATTGTATAACACAAACTGTAATACCGACATGAGTGTAATATTGAATACGGTAATATAGACTTAATGATCTTAAGTTGCTAATTACTATTAAGAAAATTAGAAAATTTTAAATGTAAAATAACAAAGGTATACAAATTAGATGAAATAATATGCAAATCTTTTATCATTTATAGATATATTAGTAATTATGGTAATACCGACAACTACCCCGATTCCGAAGGTATCAGTCAATGGACCGATTTGGGAAAAACAATTTGTAACGATACTAGTACCGCACCACAACCAAGACCAGTTCCTCATAAAGAAAAGAAACTAACGATTTTCCTTGGATCATTTGACACGTCAGAAAACTCAGATCCTTTGTTAAGAAGCAATGTTGATAGCGATGATGAGGAGGTATATACACATTTTATAATATTTTTCAATATCTCAATTAAATTTTCTTTCCAAAATAGCTTTAAACTAAAAATATCAATTAGAGCTAGTTTACATAAAACGATTGTCTAGTGTACAATAATAAATTCAAAAGCTATTTATTGAAGTAATAAAAATGATTTGTGTCTAGTGATGTTCATATATTGATTTTGAATTTTTTATGTCTGAAGTGACATTTCATAAACAAATTGACGTAACTTTAATATTTTATTTATACGTAATGTTCTTTATATCTTAAACTGAACATTTTACAAAAGGCGCTCGTTACTTACCAATTGTTTCTTGTTATAAAACTTAAAGTAAAATTTTTCTTCTGTATAAGCTTTATTTAACGAAAAATTATTTAAATATTTTACATATCTATCTACATGAGAAATTATTTCAAATATCAATCAGAAATAATGAATTATTTTTCTTTATTAGGAAATACTTAAACTGGACATTGATCATGGAATAAAATCAAATGAAGTAGTAGAAAAAGCCTGGACAACTCAAGATCAAGAATACGAAGATTTTATTGCTTCAGAAAATATGGAATATCATCCCTGGTACACTAGTGCACTTTGGCCAGTAATTATCGTGGTTGTCATAACTTCAATGATTCTTCTACTATCGGTGCATATTGCAATTCATTTGGCGAAACGACGAGGTCAGGGACCCGTAATCAGGCCACCGATGATCCTTCGACAAGGCTTTATTGACAATAAGAATTGTGGTTTAGTATACAAACCTCTTCAAGAAGAAATTGCTACACCGCATGTTCCAAAACGAGGAAGCTTTTATTCGTGTAGTACATTCCACTATGATAAAATTGTGCCAGAAAGCGTTTAAAATTTATGAGCTACAAATAATCAATTATTTAGCAACCGATGTAATTCAATTTAACCAGACACTAAGGGGAGTAAAAAATTCTTATGGAAATAGAAATTATTTTTAAATAAAATCGATTAATTACACTCGGAAAAACCTGCCATGTACAATATTCAACTTATAATGATGAACGTAAAAAAAAAGAAAACATTTTTATGATTAACATTTTAAAATATTTAAAAATAATAAAATGTACTGGCAATAGTTTTTTAAGTATGTTTGATTAATTAAACAATTACTAAGAAACACGTTTTTCAGAGTGCTTAATGTTCCAAGATGTTTATAATACTTAACAACTTTTTGAGAAAATTCATACATTTTATGTGAAACTTTTACTTGCATAAACCATCAGTATTTCTTTTAATTTGAACAAATTTGCTACAAATTGGTATGATATAGCAGTAATTCAGTTGTATGCATTTTTAATTAGTATTACATAATTAAATACGTTCATTAATTAATATTAATAATCGTAGAATTGTCATTTTAGAAAAATAGATAAATTATTACGAGAAAGGTTGGGAATGGGAAACAATAAAAATTGACAAAAAATTATAAAAGCAGGGTTTTAAAAACGCAACGAATATAATTTTACATTTCAAGTTCAAACAATCTACCCAGTCACAGTAATATATATTTTATATAAGATTCATGACTTCTAATTACGGTGATGGTAACATCATGCGTAACATCTGTTTAAGCCATAAAAAATTAAGTATTTTCTACTAAGTACTGCACATAGTACTAAGTAAACTAATGTCTCGTAGTATAGGTAGTACGTTATCACGTACTATGTATTATGCTACATGTTGTAAATAATGTATAACGTTTTAATAAAATTTTTGATTATAGTAAATAATTGCAAATTTTTTCTTTTTAATACTCCATTCTGTTTAGAAACAATATTTTAATTATCTTTATTTATAAAAATAATTAGGTATTTTTATTATATCTCTACATATAATATTATCATAAGTTTCATACAATCTATACTTTATATTATAAAGTGACAATATTATTAAGATTGTTTTATTCAAATTTTTATTTAAAATAGTAAGTCAATATTATTTATTATATAAAAGTGTAATACACATTGAATAATTATTTAATTATGTTACTATTATTAAATTGAAACCATAAGTTTATATTAAAAAATTAAATTTTTATCATTTTGTATCATACATTGTTTTAGTACATGGAAAATTTAATAATTAAAAGTATGTTGAACTTTGAAATAAGGAGTATTGTATAACAAATTATGAAGCCAATTTTAATGTTTAAAGTGACGATATTTTTGTCACTATAAGGATTAAGGTGAATCGTATATACGATTATCAAAATTATAAGATAATTTTATATATGAAAATGTTATAAAACAAAATGTAAACATGTAATAAAAACTTAGTGGTTAATATTGAATTAATTATTATTATTACTTAATCAATTCAATTTAAACAATCTTTTTTAATTTAATTAAAAAGAAACAATGAATTATTAAGGAAAAGAAAATGGGAATCTCAAACTGACAAATAATACAGAATTTTCGAAATATTATAGATTTGAATATACATATATATATATATATATGATCGAGAATGTATAATTTCTATCTAGAAATTTAATTTCAATTAATATCTTTGATCAATATCTTTGGCCTCAATTATAATCAACGCTATTTAACGCAACGAAATTGATAAGGATATTTTAATCAACTTGTTATTTAACTGGTTATAATACAATTTTTCATACAATTATTAATATAATACAAAACTTAGAGAAGATTATATTTTTAATTGGTGTAGTAATTTCAATTCATACAAAGCCATGTAATTTTTTCTTACCAATTTTTAAGTACTTGTTAATATGAAAATGTAAATATCATAATTGATACGGCACTGGCTGCTACGTACGTAAAATCATCTCATTATCAATATAAACATGTGGATTAGCATGAAAGACTCATACTTAAATGATTAGTATAAAACAGAGCACAAAAAATAAAAAACATTAAAATTATAATTAGTATCTTTTTCAATTTTTACTTTCTTCAATAATTATACAATATATTACAAAAAAATGATTCCGAGAAGACGTACTTTAGATTTATTACAAATTATTTCTTCCCAAT
Organism: Eufriesea mexicana; assembly: GCF_001483705.2. NCBI lineage: Eukaryota > Metazoa > Arthropoda > Insecta > Hymenoptera > Apidae > Eufriesea > Eufriesea mexicana. Next base: position 1,053,353 of record NW_016910162.1, read on the forward strand.
CGTGAGTATATTCCAAATACATACATACATGCATCCAAAATAACACATCTATTCAGTATAATATTCTGTAACATCAAACTTATGCAATATGTTACCAAATATAAATCACACTGTATGAATAATTAACATTAATTATGTAATGTATTTCCAATATAAAAGTGTAATCAAATTTATATATAAAGTTTTTAATAATTATCTTTATTAATTAAATATGTATATATGACATATTTATGATAATTTACACATATTACATGTATTGAAAACTTATATATAAATACATATATCTCTTTTTAATAAATTTATTTTGTATATCTTCTTTATAATTTAGAAATAATGTATTTTTTAATATAGTATTTAATTTAAATAAAATTATAACTTTTGCTATTAATTATTATGAATTATTTGAAGATGTAAATGTCCAGCTCATGGAAATCCTGGAAGTACAAATATACATGAATTAAGGAAAGCTCGTAGCACAATGGCTAATACAATGCCAACAAAAGAATACGCATTTGAGGCATGTATTTTAAAAATTTACATCCTCATACACTGATACTAAATTTGTTATGAATCAAAAAATTATAAGAAATGAAAAGAATTATAATTAATTTATTCAAACAAATATTTTTATTTATTCAGAAAAGAATAAAATTATTAAATTTATTATCACTCATAATTTTTAATACAATTTAATTTTTATGTGTTTAAGAAATAGATATTTAATAAGAAATATGATAACAGATACATTTATTTAACTTTAACTTTATTTGACTTTATATTTTTGAAATAAAAAACATAGAAAATAATGTTAAAATTAATATCATAAAAATAAAATTTACATCTTTTATTTAATTAAACTATATTTATCATTTTCATCTTAATAACAATAATTGCAGATGGCTTGTTCTACAGTACGATATGGTGTTGGTGTTACAAAAGAATTAGGTATGGACATGAAAAATTTTGGCTCAAAAAATGTATGTTTAATGACAGATTCCAATTTAATAAATTTACCACCTGTTAAGGCTGCAATGGATAGTCTTACTAAATATGGTATACAAACTACTGTTTATGATAATGTACGTGTAGAGCCTACAGAGCGAAGTTTAAAAGATGCCATTGAGTTTGCTAAACGTGGAAAATTTGATGCTTTTATAGCGGTAAGAAACAAACACCTGTATAAAAAATTGTGATTTCCATTTTCTGAAAACGTATTAAGAAAATAATTTTATTAGGTCTGCATCTTAAGAAGTAAAGGATAAAAAAGATAATTGTTCTTATGTTTTTAAATTTTATAAAATTAATCATAATTTGTGTAATTATATGTTAGTTATTTAATATAAAAGTTAATATAAAATTAATTTTTTTAGGTAGGTGGTGGTTCGGTAATGGATACTTGTAAGGCAGCAAATCTTTACAGTTCTGATCCCCAAGCAGATTTTTTAGATTATGTAAATGCACCTATTGGTAAAGGGAAACCAATTGTAGTACCATTAAAACCATTGATAGCCGTGCCAACTACATCTGGAACTGGTTCAGAAACAACTGGTGTTTCTATCTTTGATTATCAACCACTTAAAGCTAAAACTGGTATTGCTAATAGGTATGTTATTTATTGTAATCTTAATAATAATAGCAAAATAATTATTATTTAAATACCAATAATCCATATGTTGCAATATATATTATATATTATTAAGTGTAAAATTATTCAAAATCATAATTTATTTTGAGAATTTCAATTACAACAGGGCTTTGAGACCTACTTTAGGTCTTATTGATCCAAAACATACACTCAGTATGCCAGAGAGAGTTTGTGCTTATTCTGGTTTTGATGTGCTATGTCATGCACTTGAATCTTTTACTGCAATACCATATACAGAAAGAGCTTGTCCTTCTAATCCAATTCTTAGACCAGCCTATCAAGGTAGCAATCCTATCAGTGATGTATGGTCAAAATATTCTCTTCAAATAATGCGCAAGTATGACAATTAACATTTTTAATAATTTTATTATAATCTATATTAACACGTTGAATGTCATAGGGGTTACCGGTGACCGGCACCTAACTTGACGGTGGCGCCACGGGGGCCACCGGTGACCGGCGCGCCCAGATTGATAGAAATATATATAATTTAAACAAATGTCAATATTTAGAAATTTTTATTATCATCGTTAATTCAATGGTGACCCCCGTCTCAATTAACATGTCAAACATGGTTATACATTGTAACTTATCTATTGCAGATAATATTTCAATATATATGTATCGCATAATGGAAAATTCATCGTCGAGCCTCGGGCAGTCCATGTAAAACTGGCGTGGCATTCAACGTGTTAATATAATTTTTAGTTTTCTTAAAAAAATAAATTATTTTTATTCATATAGTTTTATTTTTATTTGTATAAGTTTTAACTGTAAAATAAGATTAGTAGTAAAACAATAATTGCCAAATTTTAAAAATTTGATTTTTCATTCATTTTTGTGTACATAGATATTTTAAAAGAGCAGTATATAATCAGGATGATCTTGAAGCTAGAAGTAACATGCATCTTGCAAGTACCATGGCAGGTGTAGGATTTGGTAATGCTGGAGTTCACCTTTGTCATGCACTTTCATATCCTATTAGTGGAAATGTACAAAGTTTTCAACCTGAGGTATATTTAATATAAATTCTGTAAATATAATTTTATAGTAAAGTAATAATTAATAGCAAAAGTAGTTAAAATAATTAGTGAATAAAGAAAATAAAAAGCAAATCCTCTTAACTGCATGTATATATAACTAACCTTATAAGTTGATCAACCAATAAATATAACACAGTATATTTTTTACAAATCATTATTTTCCATTTTATATTCATAAAACATTATAGTTTTCAAGATTATATTCAGTTTTTTGTACAGAATCCTACAGTTATATCCATCTATTTATTAGACAAAGGAATGTATTAATTTATACGAATTACTTATATTTAATTCATTGGACATAAATAAATATGCATACAATATATTGATAAATGAGATTAATAAGTAATGATACATTGTTTATTATAGGGATATAGTAAAGAACATCCTATAGTACCACATGGTCTTTCAGTTGTTATATCAGCACCTGCTGTCTTTGCTTTTACTGGAAGTGCATGCCCAGAAAGACATTTAGAAGCTGCAGAATTACTTGGTGCTGATATTAACCGTGCCAAGAAAAATGATGCTGGTAGAATATTAGCAGACACTGTTAAAGAATATATGCAGATGATGAAAATTGAAAATGGCTTGACAGAAATGGGTTTTAAAAAGGAAGATATTCCTGCTTTAGTTGAAGGCACACTGCCACAAGTAAGATGTATTATTCTACTTTTTATTCTTTAACATTTTTTTTTTTATTACAAAAGTAATTAAGTTATTTAAGTAAAAAACCAATGAACTCATAAATTATTGTCATTTTCTTATATTTCTTTAATAGTACAAGTAATATTAAATAAAATAACCATTGAAATAAAGATTAAAATAAAATAAAAGTAAAATAAAATAACCATTAAATAAGATAAAAAGTAATATTAAATTAAATAATATTATATAATAAATAATAATCTGTTGTATATATTTTATTACAGTTAAATTTTATTAATAAGCAATATTTTCTTATAAATGTTATATTATAAAAATATCTTAATCCCAATAGTTTAATTAAATTAGGTGTTTTAATATTATTGTTTATGTTAAGAACATATTTTGGTAAGTGAGGGAGAAATTACAATTATTTTGCAATAGTGATTTATTTGTCACTATACACTAATCATGACAATTAAGAAAATTTGCCATATTTTTCAAATTTCATATCAATGTATATGACGAATTCGCAATTGTCACATAATATATATTTTTACATTTCAAATTTTATCTTTTTGTATGATCATACAATATTTGTTTACTTTTATAACTATATAATCTTTTATTTATGTAATGTCTTTTATTAGTATTATGATTTTACTAATATATGTTTATATTACTTACAGCATCGTATCACAAAATTAGCGCCACGAGATCAATCGAGGGAAGATCTTACACAGTTATTTGAAAATTCATTTACAATTTATTAAAAGAAAAATATTTCTCAACCTTACTTTATCAAAGCAATATGAAAGCTATCTTGTGATATTAAGGCTTTTTATATGAAAGTTTACTATCTTAAATCTACTTTTTAAATGAATATTATAATGAATCTTTTTTATAGTGATATACAGTTATGTAAGCAAAATAATTATTAATCTGAAATAGTACATTACAAATTATAAATAAAATTAAATATCTAAAACATAAATAAAATAAGCATTAACAAAAAATGTACAAATATCTTATGACACAAATATCCAATTGATAGCGTTTATACAGTCATCTTTTTAGCAGAAACATAAAGAACTCTGAATTGATGATTTACATTCTGTGATGTAATTACTAATAAATTCTTATTCTTATACCAAAACTGTATTTTAAGACTTGTATATATTTTAACAATCTTAATATAGCAAAATATAGTATCTGATTACCTATTACAAATACATTGCATAATTACTCATCATCTTCTTGCGCTGTAATAACGACTCTAGCTCATCATGAGTTTTTCGTGTTAAAATTTACAATAACGAGCTACACTCGTTATGTAACAAAAATTATATTTAACATGTTTTAACGTAAACAAAATATATGAATCTTAAAATGAAATATATTGTTTACTTTATATATTAACTAACTAAAATAACATCCAAATTCAATTCACAAATTTTCGTAATATTGTAGCGCAAGGAATTAATATCGAAACTTAGGAGTAATTAGAAAATAGCTTCAAATTAATGTTCATTTGAAGCAGTCAAATATTATCTTGTAAATCTATCTATGAATTTAATAAATTTTTGAATTTATTTGTCATAAAATGTAGGTAGAAATAGTCCGCCTCATTTACAATACACACCATCAATAAATGTATGACTGACGATAACGTGAGTTGACCGATTTTATGTACTTATAATTATTAACATCATAATATTAATACGGGATTTGTAACAATTTATTAATTTTAGTTTACTATCTAATGCTTGAGAAATGATTTATGATTATTTTGAGAAATGCATTGATCATAAAAATCATTAGTATCATTTTTCTTGTAAAATATAAAAAACTAAATACATACTCAACATCTAAACTAATAATAAATCATTGAAATATATAAATATCATTTGTATTTAAATCATTTTATTAAATACATTATATGTATTTAAGAGAAGCTGAAATTAATAATTTCTTGTAGAAAATTGATATTCATGTACAAATAATATTTTAAATTTCTAATGATATGAATGATCTGAGAGCATGTATTTTCAATATTTTACATTTGGCAAAAAAATTATACTAATAATTTACTTATTTCATAATTATAAACATTTATCAAAATAATCGTGTTAGTACCATTTACAGTCCAAATGAAATTAGCATTGGCTCTGTTATATCAAATATTTGTTTCCCTTTCATTCTTTTACATCATAATTAAACTTCATTCTTCAAATGTAATATAAAATTTGTTGTATAACATTTGTATGGTAAAGTTATCATGTTTGATATAATAGAGATATATGTATAAAATTAAATTATTTCGTTTAAAATTTGTTTTTTATGTTCAATATAGCTAATGCAACAAATTTTTTTTACTTTACAAATATCCATTTTTGGCTCGAAATTTTTCGAATACTTCTGAAATTTACAATGCCATTTAAGAAAATAGTTCAAATTAATTTTTGTTATATAGTGAAATTTATTAATATAATTCAATGTTTCATATTGTTTTAATTACCTTAAATATCATATCAGGAGCACTTTTGTACTTTATCCTTGGTATAATTTCATGTAGTTAACCTTCCATGTTTAATTGTATTATCAATCATTTTTAAGCTGCAAATTATTCATATTTTGTTTAAACTCTAAAGTATTGAAAATATTTCAAAATTCTTTATAAGTATACTTCAAATTTCGTATATTGCAATTATTATCTTTTTGATGACATTAATTTACTTACCATCGAACCTCTTTGCAAAAATACTGTTTTGGATTTAAATATTCATTTTGGTATTTCACAGTCTGAACTGACTTCCTTGACTGCAAATGTAAGACTGTTCATCAAGGAACGTCTTAGATTTAATTATCTGTACTAATAATGTTTACATTTACCTCTCAATATCAAACTATTACACACTTCGTAATAATTGTGACTGGTGTATACAAAAAATAACAATACTGTGAGTTTACAATATTCGTTCAGAGAAAAATAAAATTACGTTCTAAATATACACATCATTTGAAATTTATACTATTTGCTTTAAATTAATAATTCATCGTGTATGTATATTATAAGATAATACAAAAACAAGTAATTTATAGAAGTTTTTAAATTTTGTAATTGTATATAAAATTTATAAAGCTGTTATTTAATTCACATTACTATTCATATTCGACATTAAAAAATATCTGATATTTAAGATGAAATTTAAGATAATACGAATAATAATATGAAAATAATACGGACAAATTTTATTTAATGTTTTTTTATTTATTTTCACAGGACAGTTACAGTTTGTTTCTTTATATCGTAATTGACACTATTAATTATGTGCCATTAACATCATTGACAATTAAATTGAACTTTTCCATATTTTAAATAATATTGACGTATTTATGTCATTTGATGATATATATTTACTAGATTATGTAAAATTATTTGATTTCTTTTATATATACTTACATTTCTCATTTAGTATTACAAAATAATAACATTTGTCTAGATGAGTAAATCAAAGTCATTTGGTATCCCATTAATATTCCAAAATTACACTGAAAACGTTTATTGTGGAATATATATTTATATATTAAACACGTTTTATTGCAAGTAACATATACATTGTTTTTTGTATATGAAAATTTCAAAAAAATTTATTTCCATTCTATATATTTATATATATTAGTATAGACTCTATTTATTATTAAATATCTTAAGGTTATCAAACTCGAACAATGGTCATATAGTTTTCAATTAAATCCAATAGATTATATACATATATATTCATATCCGCAAAGTTTGATTAGAATTATATACACTTCATTTGCTTCCTTCGGTCGGTCAATGTTGTTGACAGAGAAGCTACTTCCGTAGTTTTGTTCCCCTGAATATGTCATCACTAACAATAAGCTGTGGATATAATGTCGAAATATACAATATACAGTTACTTACGTAAGACTTTGTAAATGACGTAGATGACATTACAAGGAAATATAGTCCTTCAATATGATTATCTTTAAAGATATTTTTAATTTAATATATGTTAAAATGAGCATTTCATTAAAACACAACATTAAATTTGATATATATTTTTAATTTTGGGTAACGGTTATTATATTATTTGATTTATTAGAGACAAACTTGAAATTTAATCTTTTTATAGTCCCAATTACATAATGATAATGTATATATATGTATACAATCTATATATATAATAAATGCTCTATACATAATAAATTAATGTCTTACTTTACGTATGAAATATATACAAAATGTGTACACATATAAAATATGCGAAATAATGGAAATATTTTTAATATCCTCTAATGGTAAAACAAATTTCTGTCTATGGTACTGCAGTCTTCATTTCTTTATATACTGTATATAAAAACATAATTTTTATAAAAATTCAATTACATATTTAATTTAACTAACTTAACTTTCTAGCTTGTTCTTTGAACAATATACGGTAAATGAGAAGTTTGTTTGATTATTTGCATGTGCACGACATTAGGTAAAGTGAAAGAAGTTTCTCTAATTTCAAGTTTTGGCGCTTGAGTCGGGCAGCACTGTCTTAGATTTATAGAGGAAAATCCGAAAGCTTTGAGTACGTAATTATTCGCTTTTTAAGAGCACACTAAACATGTTAAGCATTTGAAGTGTACGCAATTGAAATGGGTTACAAGAGAAATGTTTATTAGTGAGTTGATGCGGATGAATGAATAGGTATATACATACTACACACTTTATTATTTTACCGATTGTAGTAACGATTGTATTCGTATGCGTTAAGAATAGTCAGTCAAACTTATTTATACATACATATGTAATATTGGTATATTTAATCAATTTAAAAAGAGATAAATCGATTGTAAGTTAATATACGATATATAATAATAGTATACATGTAATCGATATAACATTATTATACTATAGCTTTTCGACGGAAAGTTTTTGTGTAGTATATAGCGAATCATAAGCGTACAATATAAACACAAGTCTGTTGACTATATTACTGCCAGTCAAGGAGCAACGGAAGGAGAGGGGATAGCCGACAGTTCTATAAGTGAGATTTAATTAGTAAACAGATAAAAGTGGAAGGATAGTAATTTGCTTTCACGTAGAGACAACAGAGATAATGAAGAAATTATTCTATAATTAATATAGTTGACTGAATGAAAGAGAAACTAATTGAAATGTAAGAAATTTAATTTAAATTATGCAAATTATTTATTTATTTTACCATTACTTCTTTTAGTTATTTTATTTTTTGTTCCTTTCATATAAATCAGAAATGATTTAAGATGTTAATTTTAAGAGATAATTTAAATTTGATTGTAAACCAATATTTTCTATGATCTAAATCAACTTTATTGTAATGTAATTTAACTAATGAGACAAATTTGTCTTGTGCTTTTATTAGCATATTATAAATATTACTATAACAAATTGTAAGCATTTCTGTTCCTTAAATTTTTCGAATTAATTGAAGGTAATTTAAAAATATTTTATATCTTAATATTTTGAAAACATCTTTTTTATTTAAAACTTCATATTAATATTATATATAAACTAGCCACAACTATTCATTTATAAATAAAATTTGTTTCAACTATTTCAGTTTCCCGATTTTACCTTATTTTTCCAAGAATGTTAAACGTCAGTATCTTTTGGATGGATGGTTTTAACAAGAATTATTACAAACATAATTTACATATTTTTTATATAAATTACAGTAACAATTCACTGAAAATTGTTAAATCGAAGTTTCTTCATCTTCATTTTATCCTGTATACGTAAAGAATACTTAAAAGATACTTAAAGTAA
>NW_016910162.1:1071649-1072651 GCF_001483705.2 Eufriesea mexicana
TATTAAAATATATTATTTTATAAAATAAGCTATGATAAAAGAGTATTGAAGGTCAAGGTTAGTTATGAAGAAAATTTATTTGAGTAAGTAAATTTAGAAAATTTTCTTTGAAAATAGATAAATTATTCAGATAATTTCAGTGTCATTTTGAAACAATTGAAATAATTATTTGATGTTGACTTCAAGAAAGTTAAGATAAATATGCAATCTCAAAAATTAAAAATTTTATAAAAAGATGTGTTTACTATCTTTTAGTGTGCTTAGATTAAAGTTTATTATTCTTTAGATACTATTTTATAATTTTAAATCTGTTATCTTCATTTTTAATTAATTGTGTTTAATAAATTCATCATACATTACTGCTGTATATTGTAAACCTGTAGTCTATTAATATATTTATGTACTTATAGACTATCCTACTTTTGATATAGTTTCAATTTTGCATACAATTTCGCATTATTGACTTTTTGACATTTCGGAAAATTGTAGCAAATACGACACAAATATAGCATATAATTTTGAAACGTTGAAAGCTGTTTTCACTAATATTACGCAATAATTTTATTGTAAAGTTATGGCAATTGTAGGAATTAATGGATTCGGAAGAATAGGGAGAATGTGTTTACGTGCATGTATTGAAAAAGATATTGCAGTAAATGTTATTAAATTAAAATTTATATTTGTTTGTAAATATTCATCTATCAAAGAGGCATAAAGCAATTATGTTATATTAGGTTACGATGATTAATGATCCATATATATCGACCGAGTATATGATATACCTATTTAAATATGACTCTACACATGGACCCTTTGCTATAAAAGTGGAATGTGAAAATGGACATATTATTATCGGAGGTATATTTAACAATTAATGTTATTATCTATTAATATTATATTTATTATTTTAAATTTACTATTATGTGATTATTTTATTATTTACTATTGAGTAAGTGTTTTATTAAAATTAATTTAACTCAAATTTAAATATTAAATAATTAT
>NW_016910162.1:1073346-1090092 GCF_001483705.2 Eufriesea mexicana
ATTATTATTTACTATTGAGTAAGTGTTTTATTAAAATTAATTTAACTAAAATTTAAGTATTAAATAATTATTATATTAAATTGTTGATATAATTGCTGATATAATGTACAGTGTAATGATAATTGTATAGTATAAGAACATAAAAAATTTATTAATAAATTATAAATTTTTTACTTTCATACTAATGCCTAAATTCATTTTTGCTGTTGAAGATAATAGGATATCCACATCACAAGAAAAAAATCCATGTAAAATAAATTGGAGAGATGCAGGTGTAACATATGTAATTGAAGCTACTGGGGTTTTCACTAATCTAGAGAAAGCAAGCGTAAGAAACAAAGCTATTTTTGCTTTTTAATTATAAATCATAAATTTGGTACATTTTCGAATACATTGAAATGTAAAAATTGTTTATATTTTATTACTTAAAAATAATGAAATTTATAAAACAATTTTTGAAGGCATATCTTTACAAAAATATCAAAATTTATATTATAACTTTAATCTACTTTTTAATATCAAGTATATCATTCTGAAAGCATAGTAAGAAAGAAAATATCTATTTTATTGTAGTTACATATGGATAGTGGAGCCAGAAGAGTGATTATTACTGCACCTTCTAAAGATGCACCAATGATAGTTTATGGCGTGAATCATACGTGTTATGATCCGAAAAAAGGTAAAATAATCTCAGCTGCTTCTTGTACAACAAATTGTGCAGCACCAATCATTCAAGTGATGCATGATAAATTTGAAGTTATTGAAGTAATGCTCAGTAGTGTACATGCTTTAACATCGATGCAACGAACTTTAGATGGGCCCATAGAAAGGGAAAAAGTAATTATGAAATATAAATTTTTAGCAATTATAAATTTTCTGAAACAATTCTTGCTTTTACTATTGTTTATTGCAATCAATGTGGACTGCATTTTTTAAAAATAGAATGACCATTGTTTTTTACTATACTATTATAGGTACCACTATTAATAAAATTTACCTGTTTTAATGTTAATGCTAAAATGTCCTATAATATTGAACTTAATACTTAACTAAAAAAAAAAAAGAAAAAGAATACAGGATTTTAATATAAAATAAAATAGATATTTGTTATTGTATTTATTAGCGGATGTATTTACTTTTTATAGTAGCCTAATAAATTTTCAAACATTATATTCTTATAATAGGTTTTATTATAGTTAATAAGCATCTTGTTTACAATTGTAATATTTTCTGATTTATCTTGTATAACGATATTTGTTTTACTAACTTAAGAAAATATATCGCAATTTTATCTGTATCTTAGTCGTGGAGGGACGGTAGAGGTGCGCTGCAAAATATCATTCCAACATCTTCAGGTGCAGCCAAATCTTTGGACAAAATTATCCCTGATCTTAAAGGCAAAATATCTGCGATAGCCTTTAGAGTACCGATTCCAAATGTTTCCTTGTGTGACATGACTTTTAGGTAATGCTTTCACGAATTATATGAAGCAGAATATGAAAATATATATAAAAAATATCTTTATGATAGTAATTGATATAATATGTTTTTCACTTCACTAATATTATCAAATTTATTCTACTTTATTTGTTATAAACAAATTCATGTAAACAATTCAAATATTGGTATACAAAATAATTATAATGAATGATTAAAAATTGGTATACAAAATGATTTCGAATTCTATATACCAATGTTAATCTTAGCTAATTATAACTGGTATTACTAATATATTATAATATAATATAATATGTACTATTATATTACTAATGGTAACTATATATGAATATAATAATTTTATTAATTTCAGGGTTAATAAACCGACATCGTATGAAGAAGTGAAGGAGGCAATGAAAACAGCATCAGAAAATGATCTAAAAGATATATTGAGTTATTCAGATGATGATTGTGTATCATCCGATTTTAATAACACAAGTTATTCGTGTATTTTCGATGCGAAAGCTGGTATTCCACAGACGAGCACGTTCATTAAAGTTGTTGCCTGGTAATTATTAACGAAAAAATTATTTTACGAACAATATTTTAATCCTGAATTTATCGATAGATTTCTGATATTAATATAAGATATGATAATCCAAAATACAGTACAAATAAATTTAACAATTTATTAATACTTATAAGTTATAAATTGCTTATTGAAATCTTGTTGCTTTTGATCATAAAATAACAATAACCTAAATTTTTAATGTAGCTATTTCAAGTTATTTTGTGACAAATTTTGGAATTTATTAATCACAAAATGTAAATATAGAGAGAAAAATAGTCGAATATGTGAAAATTAATCAAATAAATTCATAGTTTAATAATTAATAAACCAAAGTATAAATGTTTACAGGTATGACAATGAATATGGTTATGCACATCGTGTAGTGGATTTGATAAAATATATGTACCAAGTTGATTCTGGTAATATACCAGTGCCTGTACAAGAGACAGAAAAAAGTGAAGATTAATTATATTGTTCAATAATAAGAATACATTATAAGATTACATTTTATGTAAAATAACTATAATATGTAATCTATTTATATTTTCTTACCAATTTAATTAATTTAAGGATTACTGCCATATTAAAATTGTATTTTTTTTTTTATTTTGTTCTGTATAAGTATTTCTGTTTCGAAAGTACGATTTAAATAAATTTATTGTATAAATAACATTTGTATGTTGTAGAAATATATCAAAATAATTTTTAGTCGATACCATCTATTCCACTTTTTAGTAAATTATAAATTAAATCATTTTTTCAATATTTGAATTTTTTAATGTTTAAATTTAGCCGCTTTTAAATACGTCAATAAGCAGGCGATTCACGTGACCCGAGTATAGCCGATAATACACGAAACTAGGAAACGGTTACAGCGCATACGCCTAAAACTGATGCTGGTTATATTACCGTTTTCTGCCCTTCAAATGACACTGCTTTTGCGGTAAGCGTAGCATTCACATTGTTCCTGCACGTGAGTATTACGATTTTTCAACTTAATTTTAATTCATAATCTGTTTTTCCATAAATTAATATTTTCATTACCTCATATTCATGCACTATAACAGGCTATAATCTTTCATTTGATATTAATATCCAGAATAAAGTAATATTTCTACATTATGCTATTCTTTTATCTAGAATTACGTAGCATATACTACATATATTTTCATCATACCGGCTGATATGACATCATTCAAAACGAGTATCTTCCTGTAATAATTCTCCTATGTTAGTATATATAGAATCTGTTGAAGAATCTTCGAGAACACGTGTACGGATATATTTCTAAAATGTTCAAATTTATTTTTTGATTAAATAATCATTAGAAATATAATAATCAAAGAATTATTAAATTCGTTTCGTTATATTTGTTACGTATACTTCCATTGATATTCATCATGTCACGTAACCCAGTTCTTTTAGCTCCAAGGAATACTTGAATAATATGCAACTAACTGTTTAAAACCGAAAATTAATCGATTTTGATAAACATATTAAGACACGATACAATGAACATATGAACATATTAAGATACAATACGATCCTTTTTCGATGTATTTCGAAACGTTAAGTTATAGTTCTTCACTTTCACAATTTAATATTTCTATCTATGACATGTTCTTAAGTAATTTATAAATTGCATTTTTTTAATTTAGCTAGCTACTAAATTTTATTATTTTCAGTTTAAATTATAATGAATTTTCAAATTGAATAATCTTAATATGTATGTTATATGCTGTTGTGTACTGCATAATTTTGATTTTAAGATAAGTTTCAATGTAATTATAAAATATGTTGAACATAAATGTATATAGATATTGCTTTAAAAATTGAATTGCAAATATGTGAAAAAGGTCACGTTCGTCTTTGAATATAGCATGGATACAAGACGTTAAGAGATCTCTTTGACCTTGAATGACCTTTAATATTAAACGAAGTGTTACAGCACTAATCATTTGAGTTACAATATTTTATTCGATTCTTAATAAATTATTTGATTTAATATTAAAAAGTTATTATTTATATTAATGTAAGATTATTAGAAGCAACAAAGTATTTTTCAATACACACACATATATATATTTGTTAATTACATTATCACTATTTTTTGCTTGAATAATAATATTTACAACAAAACACATTTGAAATTACAATAAATCAATATATTATATATGTATGTATATCATAGTTTACAAATTACCGAAGTTATGCATATATAAATTAATAAATATGTTTTTAGTTGATATAATATATCTCAACATTGTGTAAGATAAGAAAATATGAAATCAATGAATATTAAATTATAAATCAAAAAAGTTCATTAAACTTATGTGAGGTTATGCTGTTTATGATGCGATTAATTTCATTTATATCATTAACGCAAAAATTAATTTTCCAAAGACAACGGATATTTGTAGAATCAAAAATATATTTTCGAAAATTAAACCGGTCATTTTCCAGTTGCACAGAAGACGATATGAGCAAAATCGGAATTAACGGATTCGGCCGTATTGGCCGTCTTGTGCTTAGGGCCTCCCTCGAACGTGGTGGTCAGGTATTCAATAATTTATAAATTTTATACATTTTTGTTTTCAGTGTTTTAATTATTATAATATTACTAGGTTGTTGCCATTAATGATCCATTTATTGGTTTGGACTATATGGTATATATGTTCAGATATGACTCTACACATGGTAGATTTAAGGGAGAAGTCAAAGCTGAAAATGGTTGCTTAGTTGTCAATGGTAATAAGATTGCTGTATTTAGTGAACGTGACCCAAAAGCTATTCCATGGGGAAAGGCTGGAGCTGAATATGTTGTAGAGTCGACTGGAGTCTTTACTACCATAGAAAAGGCTTCTGTATGTAAAAATTTGTACATTTATATGTAATAGAAAGAGTTAAGTATAAGTCTTTATATAAAAATATTTTAATCGTTTTAATCTTTTAGGCCCATTTGGAAGGTGGTGCAAAGAAGGTTATCATTTCTGCACCATCAGCCGATGCACCTATGTTTGTCGTTGGCGTAAACTTAGATGCTTATGATCCAAGTTACAAAGTTATCTCCAATGCTTCCTGCACAACCAATTGTTTAGCTCCTCTTGCTAAAGTTATTCATGATAATTTTGAAATTATTGAGGGTCTTATGACTACTGTACATGCTATTACTGCTACTCAAAAAACTGTTGATGGACCATCTGGAAAAGTATGTTATGTTCTTCTTAAAACTGCTTTTCTTCATTTTATGATTGATATTTCTGTTTCATATCTAATTTTTCTTGTATAATAGTTATGGCGAGATGGTCGTGGTGCTGCACAAAATATTATTCCAGCTGCAACTGGTGCAGCTAAAGCTGTTGGTAAAGTCATTCCAGCTCTTAATGGAAAACTGACCGGTATGGCATTCCGTGTGCCGGTACATAATGTATCGGTCGTTGACTTAACCGTTAGACTTGCCAAACCTGCAACCTATGATGCTATTAAAGCTAAAATTAAGGAAGCCTCTGAAGGACCACTGAAAGGAATTTTAGCCTATACAGAAGATGATGTAGTCTCTTCTGACTTCATTGGTGATAACCACTCCAGTATTTTTGATGCTAAAGCTGGTATTCCTTTGAACGATAACTTCGTTAAATTAATCTCCTGGTATGATAATGAATATGGTTATTCTAACCGTGTGGTTGACTTAATTAAGTACATACAAACGAAAGATAACTAAAGTTTATCATATATTTATATATAACACATCTCCGTAAACGTGTCTGTATGATAATGTTTATTATACGACCATATTCAAATGAAATATCATTATATTTAACCAGTAGAATTTCCAATCAGAAATTGAAAATATGAAATTAAAAGTATTTTTTAGTATAACATTTTTTCGCACAGAAAATAGTTTTATCTATTGTATAGGCATTAATTATCAAAACAAGTACAAAAGAAAGCAGAATTCGTTATATTTAAATCTTCATTCGTGATTTTCAAATATTTTCGTGAATATAAGATATAAATGCAAATTTAATGTGTATTTGTGAAAGTTGTGTAGTCACATATGCAAAGTAAATTCTTGTATCATATATTACCTAAGTACAAGTAATGTATGTTACATTTAATTGTCTTTTATCATTTATTCATTCATCACATTCACAACCTAGACTTTAAAATATTTGTGATTTCTTTCTGTAATAATATTATTTGTCATTCAACACATTGACATCAATAAAAATTGTTATGAAACTAAGAGAATGCTTTATTTAATTTTCCAAACATTTCTTTATCTTTTTATGTATTGGTACATTTTTACAAGATTACATGAATAATAGGAATGGAATAAATCAACAGTTAACTTCATATACTTTCTGTACAATTTCTGTACACTTACAAAAAGATTTTTTTGTATGATTGTTGATTGAAATATTTCTAAATAATTTTAACAAAACAGCTTTTAACCACTAGAAGTGGCTGTAATATTAGTTACAATATTATTAAAATATTATATGGTATGGCACAAGGAATAGTCTGTTACTTAACATTTCTCAGCAATATTAAATTAGTTTTTATAGTGGTATTGAACAAAAGCATTTCTAAGAGCATTGTCTTTATATACAAATGAAGTCATACGATCTGTAAAAACAGTAGCAAATAATTGAACCTGATATTCTTTATTTTAAAAGTAATATATTGAATAATCTGGTAAATAGAACAAAAGTAGAACATACAAATTGATTAAAGATATTAACATTTCTTTTTAAAGTATATTTATTCTTTGAATGTTCTGTTCCTGCAGACTTCATTTTCTCTCATTCCTTGTTCTAATTCTATTTGCTATGTACAATTATCATCACGAAATGAAATACATTGTAACACTTTAGGAATACCGATCAGTTATGCCATGCTGTGAAAAATTTGGTTGTACAGCCATACGAAAATACAGTTTCATTTTGTTGACATAAACAATAAACATCCATCACTCGTTTTTATAGTATGTTTTTATAGTATACAGTAACCACCAAGCTTTCACTATCACTTGATGCGATTATTCAAGTTTTAAAACTCTTTAATATATAAAGAACTATTTCTCAGCAATTTAGCATAATACTATGAATAAAAAATATAAGTTTTTAAAATTATCTGAACTTTAAAATGCTATAACATTTGAATGCTAGAGAGTGGCAGATGTTACTATAATATTTGTACCCACGCTTCTAATAATGCACACTGGAATTATCTGTGAAAGAGGAAAATGTGAATAATAGCGTAACCACAAGGAATTTCTGTTGACAATATTTCTTTAACATTTCTGCTAATCATAGAAACATCTATTTTTCCTTTTTTAAGAAAATAATTCAAATATTTATATAAGTATCAGCAAACCACACATTATGAAAACATTAAAAATATATAAAGGGACATTTAAAATCTAAGTAATGTTTTCAACAGTAAATGACAATGGAAATAGGTTGAATAGTTAACACTGGATAATTTTTATTAATATTTTCTTTGTAATATTAATTTCTGGTTACGCTAACTGTTATGAATATACGAAACTTTGCAAAAGGAAATGTTCTAGACTAGCATGACACATGAGATACTCGATTTTACGACAAATTTAGGAAAAATCGATAATTCACAGTTTGGAGTCTTTACAAATGATAACAAATTATATCATGTTAAAATTAAGAGTCTTGCACGAAGATTTATACGTTCCTGTAGTACGCTCGCTAACTCTCGTGTTAATTCTTCACAAACTAATCGCAGTTCAGCGTTCTTCTCTCGCAACTCTTGTAATGTTAATTTCTTTGATTCTTCTACTTCATCTTTAAGAACATCTTCATCTCCTCCTTCTCGCTCTATAAATAAAGTAAAAAGATAAAAAATAATAATTCTTTGGAGCCTGTAGAAATATATTGAAATTTTATTAAAATAGAAATAAAAAATAACTTACTTGGACTGGGTTTTCTATAAATATGAAATGCACCACAGACACCAGTAAATTGTTGTGATTGTGGAGTTTCCAAAGGTGGATTTTCAGGTAGTTCACTCTTTGGAGAAAAGTGAGAAAAATCAGCAACAAAACCTTGACTTTCATTTAAGGTTTTTTGTCCCTCTCCCTCACTTTTTTGACCAACCAATTTTCGAGGTGAAGTCTGTAGTAGAGATATATGACAAAATTTTTTTTACAACAATAATTTTGCCTACATATTTTAACTTTCTGAATCCATAACATTGTTAACGACATGTAAAATATCTGAAATATCTACTGTGCAGATCCGTAAAAAAGCAGCTTAATTAAATGCAGGTTTCATTATTAATAATTTTAATGTAAGCATTTGATAACCGAATGTTAACAAAATAGGTAAAAGTACTTACGATTCCGGGAGAGATTCTTGGTGGAACTAGTGGAGGTGCTCCAAGGAAACTTTGACCATTTTTCCCTACACGCGCACAGTTTGAAGCGTAAAACTTTGCTTTCTCAGCCACGATGAAAAGTATCGCAGAGTATTGGTAGCAACATATACCTAATTTATTAAGATCAAGACTAGAACTTCTTGCATGTGTTCTGTATGGTCTGGGTGGTGGTGGAGGCGGTGGTTCCTTCTTTGGAGTCACTATAGTAGCTTCTTCAGGAGGTGGAGGTGGTTTTTTTATAAGAGGTCGTTGCACCATTGCACTTGCAGTACGTTGGAGATCATCATCTCCTAACGTAGTACAGCTGCTACTATTACCATTTGCCCCAGAAGCAAGAATTGGTGTCAAACGCAATGGTACAGGATGCAAAATTTTGGGATCTTTTTCAACAGAAGATTTTTGAAAATCAAAATTCACTAATTGCAACCCAGGACTAGTTAAAGAACTACTAGTTCCAGTTGGGGAATCAACAAATTTTGTCCATTCTTTATTTCTTTCACGAGTACCAGTGGTATTGGGTGGAGTTTTTTGAGTGGTTGTAGTTGGTGGAACAGGTGGTGGACCAGTCTTTTGCTTAAGCAAAGGAATTAATAAGGATGGAGGTAAGACATCAGGTAGAGGCACATAATTTCTTCGTAACACAACAAGATGCATAGCCACAAAAAATTCTTGTATACTTAATGCCCCATCTCTGGTTATATCTGCTAGTTGCCAAATGCGACTAAGTTCTCCTAAAGGAAGTCCAGACTTTCTAAAAAATGTCCTGGCTATGGGACCATGTAAGAGTCCGTCAGGATCAAGTTGTAATTGGGCAAATTGAGCAGCATAATACTCGCGCTGTTCATCACTAATTATCCATACTTCTTCAGGTGGAAATGAGCTATCGCCATCTCCATCACCTTCATCACTGCTATGACGTTCTGAACTCTCTTCTTCAGTTCCTAACAGCTGCCTCTGTTCTTCTGATACCAGCAATCCTTGCCAACCTCCAGATACAGAATCTAATATTGTTTTACCACCTATATCATTGTTTCTGTCTTGTATTATACTATTTGTTGGTGTTGGTGAATCTGTACTACCACCAGTTTCCATTGGAGACTCTGCTTCACTTTCACTTTCTGTAGTACTTTCAGGAGCATGACGATGACTTTTCATAGCCCTGTTTGAGTCTGAACTTCTCCTACCATCTTCTTCCTCAGATGCTGGCCAAGTAAATCTTGGTAAAGTGATAACATCCAAAGGCATGGTAATTATCTCTTTACGAATGCTAATTCCTGCTTGATGAGCTGCTACAAGCTTCAATAGTACATAAAATTGTATTTTTCCAAGATACGCACCAATGTGTGCTGCTTTAGCTCCAAAACAAATATCCAATATCTATAAATCAGAAGAACGTATTTTGCTAATAAGCATAATTAGTATTTTATTTAAATTTATCTGCTTTAAATAAATACTTTTACATTTTTGTAACACTTTAATTATAAACATGCTGTTTTGAGCATTATATGAAAAGCAATAAATTAAATTAACATATGGTATCTATTTACGCATATATATGAACATATTGAAGATTTAAAAACTTAAATTTTTATTCTATATTCCTACTTTTTTTATTAATCAAATATAGTACCTAAAACTACAAAATGATTGCCTTTTAATATATTATTATTAAGCTATTTTATTTAAAATACACTGTTAATTCAAGGTTCATATTACTTATTTTGAATATATTTTATAAATCTAAATTTTATTTTGAGTCATTGGTCAGTATTTTATAAACATTTAAAATAATATATTGAAATTAATATCTTTTTCAATCGAATTCCTAAATGAATATATTTTTTTATATTTAATAAATATTACAATTTTCATTTTTTAATTTTCTATTACAGATTTTTTAAAAATAGATGTGTTGAAAATAATAACATATCAATATTGTCATTATATCAAAATCGGTCATTGAAGAATTTTTTATTTGATTTATTTTCGACTATAAGATATGAAAAAGTAACTGTTTTGTTTGTTATTTAACTACTATGCTTATAATCCCCACGTAACCGTTCTTTAATCCTAACCTTCATGAGGTATTATAATTTCCCGATATCACATCATGTTTGACAAATTAAACGCCCACTTCGATACGATTAATGAGATTTTACGAATTCAATATTGTGACTGCGCGTATGACAGAAAACTAACAGCTGACAGACTACGTGCATTGAGTAGATATAATTTACCTTCATTGTGACAACTTCTGGTAAACTTGCCGAGTGTAGTAGTTCGGCAACTTTGATCATCGACAAACTGTCGCTGTCTGCATTTTGACAGCAATAACTAAAAATGTCTTCGTAATATTGATGTTCGGTCATCGTCAGATGAAGACTCGCCACCGTGATCGACTCCCAATCCATCTTGGCGACAAGTTAGAGCGGAGCAATGAACCGCTTCTACACTCGTTACGTGCAAACTGGGTCCGTTCTCTTTCTGTATTCTCCTTTTCTCTTGCTCCTTCTATCTTTTCTATCCTTCTCCGTCGTTGTCCTTCCGTTATTGACACGATCTGCTTCACAGGACGGTCGTGATCAGTATATAGTCACATTGCACGATAATGTTATGATTTTGATAAATCCCTTGGGAATGTAAGACACACCATTTATAGACTACACCCCATGCATCACAAAATTACCGCTCGACCGCCATCTTTCCGTGCTCTTGGTGTTTGACATTATTATAATCCATGTGCGCACACTACTCGAACCGCACAACTGACATTTCTACGGTATGTGCGCATTAACTTTACCCGATTATAGCGCCCATACTGCGCATGCGGTCTTCTTCCATGACTATAACGCGGGACTTTTCATTGTTTTAAATTATTTTATTTGGTCAATTCCTTATATGCTTGACAATACAATTTGATATTATAATATTTTTCTTCTTTTCATTCTTTTATAACATATTTCACGCATATCGATCATTTTACAAATGAACAATTATTTTATTCTTATAATATTTCAATCGTTTTCACTACTTTTGTTTAATCGTGTTTTAATCTTGCTAAGACAGAATGGTTAAATTATTTTCTTTTTAAAGCCAATTGTGTATTCCCAAGTTTTAGGCTATGGTTATTACAACATTATTAGGTAATTAATATTACTATCTTTTTTAAATATAATATCAATGATATAAAAAAATTAAGTAACTGTTTTGTTTCACATTCAATATGCATTATCTTATACAGGTATATGTACCAGAAAAATAAGTATTTAAACTTTCGCTTCTTTGAAAACAAACGAGAAATGTTTTAACAGAGTAAGCTACGTTGCGAAAGAAAAACCGTGGAACGCTTATGATGCAACAACAATGCAAATTGTTGCGTGACTAGAGCGTATTATTATGATCGATCCTTACAAATATACTCGATTTCGAATCTAACAATTTTACATAAACTTGATGCAATTAGTTATCTGTTAATCTAATAATAATATGAATTGCAGGTGCGCAACGAGAAGTCATCATGAATAATTGGTACGATAATTCTTCGAATGCGGTTTGATGTCGCAGAAAAGCATACAATAATGGTATTATATGTTTTCGGTGATCGAAGAAGACGGACATTTCTTCGTATTACCGTAACGTCCAGTTACCGGTTTTTGTCCAGACGTCTTAAATCGATGCAGCACTGGCGAACTTTCCCTTGGACTACCGCTAATATTGTCGAAGTCCCAACTTGCAAAATGTTCCTCGAATAGTTCTTCGAGTTTCTTCGATAATGTTTCGATTATTTTTACTCGATCATGATCATCCTACGATGAAATGATTAAGGATTAAGTAATATTAATAACAATAAATAATGATTATAATAGAAGCTATGGCATTTGTTAATATATTAAAAAATTGCAATAAGTCGTAACACTCGATCCATTTGCGGTTTTATTAAAATTCCTATACAGTATAGCCTACAATATATTTAGAATAAACATCGAATATCGTTTACCGCGAAAACTATAGTTCAATCGCATTACACTTTTACAACTGCAGTAAAAGTTGATATGTCGATAAATAACATAGACTACGAACCTTGTGATATAATTTTGAATTATAAACAATACGACGAAAGTCTCTAACCACGTGTTCAACTTTATGATAAACTCGATTCTTCAACTTGTACTCAACTGTTTCCAGGAACATCGGACTCTTAATAACTTTGCAATAATCTTCAATCTGAAATGAGGTTATGTAACCATTAATCTGTGATCTGTACCGATAAAGCAGTGGTACACAAACAGGACTAACCGTGTATGTAGAAGATTGAGTACCATCACTGCTTCCTGAAGATGGACACTTGAAAACTTTTGCTTCTTCCATTTGCCAAACTGTTTGATGTATCATCTCTAATTTGCTAAGAACAAGAGGACTGAGGCTTTGCTTTCTTTTCGAGCTGTACCACACAGACCAGCCTCTGTCGCTAGTTTTACCGCCAAATTTCCCGTCCAAGAATTCAATGCAACCAGAGTTTTCTCTCTTCTTACCATGTTTTATCGCGATTATAGATCTCGATGTTCCCTCTACCGGAGAATCACTGATTTCGCAATTTTTCGTCGCTTTCTTCCCGGAACACTTACGAGATCTATTATGCAAGAGATAATACGATTTTTCGAAATCTTTTCTTTGACATTTGCGTCCAGGTATCGGTATCACAGTGCTGCAAATCGTCGACACGTTGGCAATATTTAACTTGTTCTTCTTGCAGAATTCCTTTTTTTCCGAAAAGGATGTGCTCAAAGACGCAGAACGTCGAACGGTTTCAGAGTAAGTTGCTTTCCCAACGACACGTTCGGTTTCTTCCGATGTTGTTTGATCATTATTCAGAGAAATGCACGAACTTTTCCTCGAGCATAAGGTTTGTTGCAGATTTTTCACCGTCGTGGTCGTCGCGACTGTTGTTACGGTACTGTTGGATACCAACGAAACGATAGGTGTCGCTTGCTCATTCTCCGTCACGGAGCT
The DNA here is from genome assembly GCF_001483705.2 of Eufriesea mexicana. NCBI lineage: Eukaryota > Metazoa > Arthropoda > Insecta > Hymenoptera > Apidae > Eufriesea > Eufriesea mexicana. The sequence goes on from NW_016910162.1 coordinate 1,086,779, forward strand.
GTTCGACGATTCCGAACTATGGGGAACAGCATTGTTTTTTCGTCGTTTCTGCTTATTCGCCATGTTTGCGTTGTTCAAAGTTTTGATTAACCACGAATCCGTTTTTATATTCATTTTACGAGAACCTGTTAACGGGTAGCTGCATAAAATATTGCGATATTTAATGCTGGAAGAACGGAAGTCTTGCCTTAACATGACACGTGACACGTACTTTCGTTTACGTTTAAATTTTTTACACGCATGAAACAAAAATTAATGCAATTTGATTTTCGAAAGATGCATGGTACGTGTACTAACTCAAAATCAATTTGGCGTTATACGAAAATATAAAGCTCTCGAATTTCCGTCCTTCTAGTATCATTAAAGCGATTAAAAATGTTCGTTAAACGATTAAATTCAACGCTTCGCATTACTCGACAGGGTACTGCTGAACATGACACAGTCGTTATGCAACATGCGCACGTTTTACTTTTTCACTCGCAAAGTGACGCGTAAGGAACGAGAAGTTTCGAATGTAGATATTCTTCTGACAAAAGCAATGTTTAGAATACACTTTAAGCGATTATAATTATTACCATTTTTGTTACCAGACAACTGTGAAACCTCGTTGGTACTCGTGTTGGGTGAAAAATGATTCGTCGAGCCTGAGTCGTCTTCGGATGCTTCGTAGCTCGAGACACCAGGGCAACCATCGTTATTGTCTTTCAAGTTTTTGGCGAAACTTTCTTCCATCTTCTCTTGGTCCTGCGCCACTTGGGGCGCTGTGTCTGCGTTATCGTCCTTTCTAACAGCTTCACACTTCTCGGTACCAGCGACACCATCGTTGATTTCCTTCTTCTTCTTTATATCCGTATCTTCCTTCACGTTCAATGCCTCTAACAAAATTTCAGCTGAAGCACACGCCGCCTTCCAAGTAACATCTTCGGACACTGCGTAATTGGTGATGTCGGAGCGTTTCAAGATCCTGGGTGAATTTTCCAGGGAAAAGGTCGGAGGTGGTACTATGGGTGTCGCCGGGAATGGTAATTTTATCGCAGAGGCATTAACACTGGTAGATGTTGTGGTAGGTCGAGACACAGGGGTCGAGGATACTGGAGCACAGTAGGTTTTCTCTTTGTTGGCGTAATGATTACGATGATTGCTTCCAGATCCACTGGCAGCGTTTCGAGATGACGAGTTCTCCAAACGACGATTGGATCTTCTTTGATGCCTCTTCTTTGGCACGTTATAGCTTCCTGGTTTCATGTACACTCGAACGTCTTCGGAACTGTCGTACTCTTCGGGAACTTGTTGCACGTGGACACGATTATTGATCAAGTTGTAAGGGTTCCAAGGTGCAGACTGAACGTTCTGTATGTTCTGCAATGTTTGAAACTGGCGATTCGTATCGATCTGCAACTGCCTGATACAGCTACCCAGATCCATTGCGTTCTTTGACATGTCTGCTCGCGCTGACCCTTGTGGTATAACAGTTTCTGCATTCATATCTGTTAAGTCCATGAAAGGAATTTGTCGATTATCGGAGTTCCTCATACTAGCGAACCAAGCTGACAAGTTGGCTGCCATCTCCTCGGATGATTTCTCTGGAATGCTTGGCTCGATTTGGCTAAGTAACGTCATCTTATCTTTCGGCACGGCGGCTAATTCTAACTGACTCGTGGACGATTTGCCAACGTAAACTAGATCCATGTTTGTTTTATTTCTGCGATTCTGTTCGAAGCTTTTCAAATTTTTGTTACCATAATTTACCGCATAGGGAGGGCAAACAGCGTAACTAGGATAAAAATTTTCAGGGTCGTTAGTAGAAGGAAAGTACATAGATTCTAAGCTAATCGGAGGGTTCAGAAACGACGATTCCACCCTCGACAAACATTTCTGAGCATAATTGCTCTCACAATTTTCATCTAACTGACGTTGCAGTCTAAAAATAGCGTCGACGTTATCTTGCGGCGAAACTTTATTTTCAGGGAACTCTTGTTTCTTTTCCTTGAATAACCATTGTCTCGAAGAATCTTGATTGCTTTCCGTGAGAATCTTGCTTCTCAAATGAAAAAATTCCGCGTTCAGCGATTGGGTTGATGTGTCGGTCTTCGCAGATGACGCACTTCCTCTCGAACGAAATCTACTGTTCGACTGACCCCCGGATTCTGCGTACCCTAAGAACATATCAGGCACGGATTTCGTGCTGTCTATTGTCACTAGATTCTCAGTAACGGTCCACTTACTTCGTAATTTCGATTCTTTCTGCGACGACTGTTTCTCCTGGCTCACGTTGTACAGGCCAAAGTTTCGTAGGCTCCCGGTCGACGACTGGGCTGCTTTAGAACAGGAATCTTGCCCGTTCTTTTTACTATTCCACTTCTGTTTCGACGTATTCGACGTCGATGACGGATCGAACAAGTCGCCATTCGTGTAAACTGAAACGTCACCTGGAAAAGAGGTTCCAAATGATTCTGGTTTCTGCTCCAGGTTAGAAGCATCGCTGTTCTCCTCGAGCTTCAGGAAAGTTTGCACGATCTGATTCAGCAGCTGATGAGTACTCTCTTCCCACAGGCGGAAGCATCTGAGCAACTCGCAGTCGAATTTGTCGTTCAGGCTCGGATAATGTTGCTTGTTCAGGTAATTATCCAGGACGAGCCAGCCGTTGCTGATTCGTAACAGAGCGTTTATCAAGTCGCTGGCGAAGACACGATCCCCAGCAAAAATTGGGAAACAGGTGGAAGACTTGGTGACTGCCGTTTTGGTGGCCGCAGAGAGATTCTTCAGCCAGCTACACCTGGGATTCGACTTGGAGTTGTTATTCAGAACGATCTCGGCTTCGGTGCATCCCCAATAGATCACTTTCCTCAGCAGCTCTGGATACTGTGTCCTATCGATGCATGGTTCGTCAGTTTGGGTAGCTATCGACCTACCAGTTCCATAATCCGAGCAAAACTCGGTAAACCAAGAATTCTTGTTCGAGGCTGTGTCACCGGCTCCGCTGAACAGTGGCGTCGAGTTAGGCTTGTCGTTCTTCGTTTCTTCCTTGTTAATATCGTTCGAGGATATGTTGCAGAGCGCTGAGACCATCTTTTCAGCTTCGATGGTGAAGTCGAAGCTGGCCGAGGATTCGTCTGAGTAATGCTCTTCTTGGGCTTTCGTGGACACGTTCGTGGTGGTTTTATCCAATGTATTCGTATCTGTCTCACGGTTTGTCTCATCGTCTGCACTCGGTTTTATGTTGAACAGGTTGCTGGACGAAGGCGTGATCGTTTGCGACGGCCAGTCATTGTAATTTTCAGAGGATATGGGCACGATCTGGGAACTACTGGCAG